>NW_006408827.1:724542-725579 GCF_000296735.1 Chrysochloris asiatica
TGTCCATTTCAGCTTACTAACATCTATGCTTTTATGCATAGTTTCATTTTTGACAACTTCCAATTTTCCCTGGATTCATACCCATACCTTCAACATTCTGACTACTAGTAGATGTTTACAACAGTTTCTCAACATTTTAAATTGTGCCTTATTAGCAAATGAAGATCCTGAATAATTTACTCCATTCACATCATCATGGTCAATTCTACTTTGAGGAGGTAGCTCTTCCTCAGGCATATTTTGAGGAACTTCTAAACTGAGGCACTCATCTTCTGGCACTGTATCTGTAAATGTTCTGTAACTCTTCATCATGTTTCAATATTCAGTATTCTGGTGCTGTCTGACAAGGTTCTGCTATTCATAAGGTTTTCAGTGACTAAGTATTTGGAAGTAGTCTGTCTTGCCTTATTTCTAGTCTATCTTTTCTAGAAGTTCATCTGAAACCTGTCCACCATGGGTGACCCAGCTTGTATTTAGAATACCAGTGGCATAGCTTCCAGAATCATAGCAACATGCAACCCACCATAGTACAGCAAACTCTCGGAGAAGATTTGGTGTCTCTCATGCTTTAGACAGATGAAACCAGTCCCTGGAGAAAGACATAATGGTTGGTAAAGGTGAGGGTCAGTGAAATAGGGTGAGGTCCCTAATGAGAAGAATTGGCACAATAGTATTAGGAATTTGCTCAAGTACTGCATAAATTGTGAAGATGGCACATGACTGGACATTCTGTTGTACATAGGGTCATTATGGGTTTGAACTAACTCAGCAGCACCTATCAACAAGATCTGTGGGAAGAGTAAAAAAGGCTGGGTCCAACTGTAAAATGTACCATCAATTGCTCATACGTATCAGGTTGTTTTAACTTTCTTCTTTTTGAAGAAACAACTCCACAAGAGTCAAAATAATATCTTAAGTATACCCCACCTGAGTTTACAGACTATCTTGAGAACAGATCTGATGTATTAGACACCAATGACCAAATGTCAGAAGAATTATGTGGTAACATCAAGAACATCACATATGAATAAAGCAAA
>NW_006408827.1:725944-731782 GCF_000296735.1 Chrysochloris asiatica
ATAAGGAATACACAGTCACTCTACAAAAATGAATTGCTTGGTGTTCAATTATTTCAAGAGGCACCAAATTATTAAGAACATCTGGTATGGAAGAAAGAAGTCCAAGAAGTACTGAAGGTATTTCTGAAAACTATGGATCCAGGAATGTAAAGAATACAAATTGAAATATATCAACAAACTGATGTAGCACTGGAAATACTCACTTGTCTATGTCACAAAATTTGGAAAATAGTTACCTGGTCCAACATTTGAAGGGGTTCCATATTTGTGCCCATTCCTAAGAAAGGTGGTTCAGTGGAATGCAGAAATCATTGAACAATAGTAAAATTTCACTGAAGATATTTTAAATAATTATAGGAGGATATTGACAATGATCTGCCAGATGTTCAAGACAAAATCAGAAGAATATGTGTAATGATGGATATCATTGCTAACTACTGATGGATCTTGACTGAAAGCAGAGAATACCAGAAATATATTTAATTATTGCCTTATTAACTACACAAAGATATTCCACTCTGTGAATCATAACAAATTATGTGTAACCTTTCAAAGAATGAGTGTTTTAAAACATGTGATAGTGCTCATGAAGAAACTGTACATACACCAAGAAGCAGTTGTATGAACAGAATAATGGGATTCTGAATGGCTTAAAATCAGGAAAGAAAAGGTTTGCATCAGAGTTTTATCTTTCACCATATTTATTAATCAGTATGCTGAACAAATAATTCATGAAGCTGGATTATATGAAAAAGAACATAGCATCAAAATTGGAGAAAACTCATTAAAAAACTTTCAATATGTAGATGACAAAATCTTGCTTGTAGAAAGTTAAGAGGACTTGAAATGCATACTGATGAAGATAAAAAGCTAGAGCCTTCAATATGGATTACGTATCAGGTAAAATAAAACAAAAATCCTTACAACAGGACCAGTAAATAACATCATGATAAACAGAATAAAGACTGAACTTGTCAAAAATTTTGAAGTGCTTGGATCCACAATCAATGCTCATGGAAACAGCAGTCAATAAATTAAATGATGTATTATTGCATTAAGAAAATCTGTTGCAAAAGTCCTCTTCAAATTGTTCAGGAGCAAGCATATCAGTTTGAGGACTAAGGTGCTCCTGGCCCAAGCCATTGTATTTTCAGCCGCCTCATATTTATGTGAAAGACAATGAATAAGGAAGAATGCAGAAGAATTGCTATATCTGAATCATTGTGCTGTTAAACGATATTGAAAGAACAATGGACTGCCAAAAGAACAAATAAATCTGTCTTGGAAGATGGACAGCCAGAATGCTCCCCAGAAGACAGGATGGTAAAAGTTCGCCTCCTGTTCTTTAGACATATTGCCAGTAGGGAGCAGTCCTTGGAAAAGGAGATGATGCTTGGTAAAGTGAAGGGTCAACAAAAAAGAGTTGGATTGACACAGGGGCAGCAATAAGGGGCTCAAATGCAACAATTATTGTGAGGATGGCCCAGGATTGGACAGTGTTTCTTTTTGGTTTGCATAGGGTTGCTATGAGTCGGAACATACTCGGTAACACTTAAAAAACAGCAACAACAATGATAATAAGCAACAAATTCTAAGCTAGAAGTTTCACAGAATCCCAGAAAATAAAATAAAAAGGAAGTTGCAGTAATTGTCTTATAAAACATGGCACACACTTACACATTGCTTTAGGTTCTTGAAAACCAAGGATCAAAGCTTATGTGTAGTGGAATTTGTCTCAAAAATGAATTAGGTCTTCTCTCATGCTATCTGTACAGACAAGTTAAGTGATTGTAAAGAAAAACAACCGCAAATGAAAAATAGTTTGAAAATATTGTGTTAGGTGTGTGTGATATAAACATTTCCAATCTAAAAATAGTGGAAAAATTACACAAGTATAATACAATATTAACTTTGAATATACAATACCTTTGATTTAGTAAGTTGTTGTTATTGTTAAGTGTCATTGAGTCTGTTCTGACTCATAAAGACCTTGTATGAGGTAGAAAATCTTTCTGGGAGCAGAAATCCTCATCTTTTGCTCACTGAGGGGCTGGTAGGCTCGAATCTCTCACCTTCTTGTTCAGAGACCAGTATTTATCCTACAGAGCCACCATGCTCCCAAACTAGAAATATTTTTTATATTTGTATGGAATTTTTGGCTTAAATAAGATTGGTGTAATTTTTTTAAAGAATCTATCTTAGACTGGGTTTTTTAGAGAAACAAAACCAATGAAATAGATAAGTATGTATGAATGATTGAGAGATATCTATTAACAAGAAAATATTTCATTCACCTGCAAAAGCTGGCAAGTCACAAGCCCACGATTCAGGCATCAGTCTAAAGGTGTCTCTTGACTCCAGCAGCTGCACGAGCTAATAGAATTAAAATCAGTTTGTCAGAGAACAGACTGCTGGATCAAGGGACGTGGAGACTGATGAATCAATGCTGGCAGGTAAAACAGCATGCTGCTGGATTATAGACTACAAAATTCAAGGACTACAAAGAACCACAGGTCAGATGATGATGAGCTGGATGCAGGATCCAGAGCAAGCATGTGATACTTGCCAAACTGTCCATATGTATATATTCAATGCAGGAAACATACCTGAGAAATCTCCCCTTACAACAGATTGATCACATCATGAAGCATGAATATATCATTATGTGATTGCCAAGCTACATAGAATAATCATTGTCCAGCCAAGTTGACAAACAGCCTAATAATAATAAGTATACCCTTTACCAATTTGGTCCCTGAACACATCTCCCTAAACTGTACACAATCTTTAAGTAAAAACAACTCCAAACCTTATTTGTATGAAACATGACACAACTAACATGAATATAACTGAAAATATACTAATCCTGATTTACAGCTCATACTTTATAAGAGAGGAAAAAGGCAAAATTAAGAGCTATACATCTATATATGGATCCCTGATGGCATAGTGGGTTAATTATTGATCGGCTCACTCTGAGGCAGTTCAAACCCACAAGCCCCTCCATGGGAGAAATATCAGGCAGTCTGTTCCCATAAAAAATATTAGAGCCTCAGAAATCCTAGATAACAGTTCTACTCTGTCCTGTAGGGTATTTATGAGCCAGAATCAACTTTATGACAGTGGGTTTGGTATATACATATACATACATACATTCAATATTTTGCCCATAGACTCCTTCAATATTGTAACTCAAAGCTTGAAAGTTCTCTTCAGATCTTTCATCTTGCAAAGTGTTGAATTTAGACTTCCATTTTGGTTTCTAACATGAGGTCTTGGTGCATCACATAATATTTTCCTTTATGGTCCCACATTGCTCTTTGAAATCCTATGTTCAGCTATTTTACTTCATCATTTTAGTCACTTCCTTTTGCTACTCTAAGTGAAGGAAAGAGTTATAAAGTCTCTTCTGACATCCAGTATAGTGTTTTCTTTCTTTCATGCTTTTTAAATAACTTTTGTCTTTCTTCAAGGATGATGTTTTTCATGTTATCCACAGCTGTCTTGATCTTTGGATATTGTATTTATGCATATATTTTGAGATTGTCTCTAAATTTTAGTGGGATATGTTCAAGGTAAAATTTTGACTTTTGTGTTGTTGAATTTTCTTCAGCATCAGCTGGAACTGGCATATGAACAAATGATGGTTTGTTTTGCAGAGTGTCTCACTTGTTCTTATTGATGATATTAAGCTTCTCCATCATCTACTTTTTTGCAGTGATGTATTTCATTGGATTCCTGTGTATTACATTAAGTTCTTCTGTATGTTATTGTTGTTAAGTGCTGTCGAGTCGGTTCTGACCCATAGTTACCCTGTACGGGGTATCCGAGGCTGTAAATCTTTGCAGGAGCAGAAAGCCCCATCTTTCTCCCACGGAGCAGCTGGTAGTTTCTAACTGCTGACCTTAAGGTTCGCAGCCTGACTCATAACCACTATGCTACCAGAACTCCTTACGTTTCCCTGTAAAGTCACTGTTTATGTTGGAAAAAGTTATTTCAAATAAAATAGCTTATTTAGAAAAATTCTGTCATCGATCTCTGGTATTGTTTCTATCATTAAGGTCATATTTTCAGACTAGTGATAATTCTTACTTGTTTCCAACATTCGAATCCAGCCACCAAAAATCACTAATGCATCTTAATTGATTTCTGACTGTACAAATTAGCTCACATTTTCAAATACTTTATCTTTGGTATTAAATGTTGGATGCATCAATATCAATTATAGTCATATTAACAGCTCTTCCTTAAAGTTTTACAGATAGTATGTTATCACTGACAATGTTGTACCTCAGATCTTAAGAAGTTGTTTTTGACAATGATTGTGATTCAATTCCTCTTCAATGTTTCATTCTGACATAATAGACTGTATGATTATCTGATTCACAGTGATAACAGATACAGATCTTCAATTGTTCCATGTCATTTTTTACAACTTTCAATTTTCCTAGATTCATACTTTGTACGTACCACATCTAGATTGTTAATTGATATTTAAAACTGTTTCTTCTTATTTTCAATTCTGCCATGTCAATAAATGAAAGTCCCGAAAGCATTGTTCCATCTCTGTCATTAGGTTGACTTCACTTTAAGGAGATGTTTCTACTCCAGTCATAT
Organism: Chrysochloris asiatica; assembly: GCF_000296735.1. NCBI lineage: Eukaryota > Metazoa > Chordata > Mammalia > Afrosoricida > Chrysochloridae > Chrysochloris > Chrysochloris asiatica. Next base: position 730,562 of record NW_006408827.1, read on the forward strand.
TTCTAGGGCCTTCCAACCTAACTGGCTCATCTTCTGGCACTATATTAAACATTGTAATACTGTTATTAATAAAGTCTTTACTGACTAAATTTTTAATAATTAGAGGTGCAGGTCCTTTTTCTAGTCTACCTTGTTGTTGTTATCCATCCAGTCAGTAACACTTATAGTGACCCTATGCATATACAACAGAATGAAACATTACCTGGTCCAATTGCCATGCCAACTTCACAATCATTTTTTACACCTGAGCCCATTGCAGCTACCACTTTGCCAGTCTATCACTTTGGGAACCTTCCCTTTTTACTGACCCTCCAAGTCGTGGTGTGGTGCTGTGGGTTAATGCACCAGACTGCAAAGCCATTTGTACTGCAAGGTTGGCAGTTCAAGCTCACCAGCTGCTCCTTGGAAACCTTATACAGGGTCGCTATGGGTCAGAATAGACTCAACGGCACTTAACAACAAAAACAACATGTCCTTCTCAGGAGTGCTGGTGTGGCACTGTGGGTTAATGGGCCAGACTGCAAAGCTGTTTGAACTACAAGGTCAGCAGTTCAAGCTCTTGAGCTGCTCCTCAGAAACCCTATACAGAGTTGCTGTGTGTCAGAACTGATTCAAAAGCACTCAACAAAAAAAATATCCTTCTCAAGGGACTGGTTTCTCCTGATAATATGTCCAAAGTATGAAAGGCCACGTCTTGCCATGCTGGCATCTAAGGAACTTTCTGGCTGTACTTCTTCCAACATAGATTTGGTAGTTCTTTTGGCACTTTATGGTACCTGTAATGCTCTCCTCCAACAATTCCTCTATAGTATTCTTTATTCATTATCCAATAGTCACATGCATATGAAGTTGTTGAAAATACCCTGGCTTGGGTGCCTCACACCTTAATCCTCAATATAACATCTTTGGTCTGAACACTTTAGAGTATTGTGTAGCAAATATGTTGTTGCCATCAAGTCACTACCAACTCTTAGCGACCCTATTCACAACAGAAAGAAACTCTACCTAGTCCTGGGCCAACCGCACAATTATTGCCACGCTTGAGCCCATTGATGCTGCCACATTGCCAATCCATCTCACTGGAGGTCTTACTCTTTTTCTCTGACCCACCAGCTGACAAAACATGATATCCTTCTCCAGTGACTGGTTCCTCCTGACAATATGTCTGAAGTATGAGAGACAAAGTTTGGCCATCTTGGCCTCCAAGGAGCACTCTGGCTG
>NW_006408827.1:731882-732417 GCF_000296735.1 Chrysochloris asiatica
GTAGAAAGCCTCATCTTTCTCCCACGGAGCAGTTGGTAGTTTCGAACCGCTGACCTTAAGGTTCGCAGCCCGATTCGTAACCACTACGCTACCAGTTCTTCTATAGTCATCTTCATTCATTGTCCAACTTTTTACATGCATATGAAGTTATTGAAAATGACGTGGCTGTGTTCAGGTGCACCTTAGTACTCAAATTGGTATCTTTGATCTTGAATATTTTAAAGAGGTTCTGTGAAGCAGACTTGCCTAATGCAGTGTGTCACTTGATTTATTAACTGCTGTTTCCATGAGTGTTGATGGTTGATCAAAGCAAAATGAAGTATTTGACAACTTGAATCTTATCTCCATTTTTCTTTATGTTACTTTTTGGTCCAGTAGTGGGATGCATCTCATTCCATTGAGGTGCAACCCATAATGAAGACTATTGTCTTTGATCTTCAACAATAAGTATGAAGTGTTCTTTGCTTTCAGCAAACAACTTTGTGTCATCTGAACATTACATCTGAACATTACAGGTTGTTAATGAGTCTTCTTC
>NW_006408827.1:733604-736312 GCF_000296735.1 Chrysochloris asiatica
TCTTCCTTATTCACTGTCCAGCTTTTGCATGCATATGAGGTGATTGAAAATACCATGGCTTGGGTCAGATGCACCTTAGTCCTCAAATTGACGTCTTTGCTATTCAACATTTTAAGAAGGTCTTGTGCAGTAGATTTGCCTAATGCAACACCTTGCTTGATTTCTTGGCTTGCTGCTTCCATGAGTGTTGATGGTTGATCCAAGAAGAATGAAGTCCTTGACAAGATCAACCTTTTCTCTGTTGATAAGAATGTTGTTTATTGGTCCAGTGGTGAGAATTTTTGTTTTCTTTACTTTGAGATGTAATCCATACCAAAGGATGTGCTCTTTGATCTTCATCAATATTTTAAGTCCTCTTCACTTTCAGCATGCAACGTTGTATCATCTGCAAACCGCACGTTGTTATGAGTCTTCCTCCAATCCTGATGCCACATTTTCTTCATACAACCCAGCTTTTTAGTTTATTTGCTTGGCATACAGATTGAATAAATATGGTGAAAGAACGCAACCCTGTGGCACACCTTTCTTAATTTTAAACCATTCAATTTAGCCTAAACAATACATCTTTTGATTTCTTGACAGCTGCTTTCATGAGTGTTGATGCTTGATCCTACCAAAGTGAAGTACTTGACAACTTCACTCTATTCTGTGTTTATATTGATCATTATTTATTGGTCAAGTGGTGAGGATTTTTGTTTTCTTTACATTAATGTGCAATCAGTTCCAAAGGCTATAGTCTTTAATCTTCATCAGTATTTAAAGTCTTCTTCACTTTCAGCAAGCAAGGTTATATTGTCTGCATATCACAGGTTGCTATCAGTATTCCTCCTATCCTGATGCCACATTCTCCTTTATATAAAACAGATTATAGAATTACTTCCTCAGAATACAGACTGAATAAATATGGTGAAAAAATACAACCCTGGCCCACTCACACCCATATTTTAAACCATTCAGTGTTTTCTTGTTCTGTTCAAACAGCTGTCTCTTGGTCTATGTACAGGTTCCTCAAAAGTGCAATTAAGCATTCTGGAAAACTCATTATCCCCAATGCAGCTGCATCCCCAATGTTGCCCATAACTTGTCATGAGCTGTACTATCAAGATACTTTATGCAGCCAATAAAGCATAAGTAAACATCCTTCTGGTATTCTCTGCTTTCAGCCAAGATCCATCTGACATTAGCAATGATATCCCTTATTCCACGTTTTTGTCTGAATCCAGCATGAACCTCTGGTAGTTCTCTGTCTATGTACAATTTGAGACATTTTTGATAGCTTTAGCAAAAGTTTAATTCCATGTAATATTAACAACACTGCTCAATGATTCCTGCATTCCATTGGGTCACCTCTCTTGAATGGGCAGAAATATGGATCTCCTTCAATCAGTAAGCCAGGGAGCTGTCTTCCAAATTTCTTAGCATGGATGAGTGAGTGCCTCTAGTTTGTTGAAAGTTTTCAGTTTGTATCCCATCAAATTCCTGAGCCACATCTTTCCTAATGCCTTCAGCACACCTTGGACTTTGTCCTTAAGTATCATTTACTCTTGATCATATGCTGCCTTTTGAAATGGCTGAACATTGACCATTTCTTTTGGTACAGTGACTCTGTATATTCCTTCCATTTTCTTTTGATGCTTTCTGCATCATTCAGCATTTTGCCCATGTTGTTTGTTGTTGTTGTTTATGATTCATTGCTGCCCTGTATAGGGATTCTGAGGAGTAGCTGGTGGATTTGACCTTCCAAAGTTGTGGTACACAGTCCAATGCTGATCCACATTGCCACTCCAGAAGTCCTTTTGTCTATTAAATTTTGTCCATCAAATGTTTCAATATTTTAAGTCAATGCTTAAATTTCTTCATTTCCCTCAGCTCCAGAAATGCTAAGTATATACTTCCTATTTTGTTTTTATAAATCAAGATCTATGAACATTTCATTATAATATTTGACTTCATCTTCTCAAGCTTTCCTTTGAAATTTCCTATTCAACTCTTTTACCTCCTCATTTTGTCCATTTGTTTTAGCATCTTTAGAGACTTGTCTCAAATCCATTATTGTCTTTTTCTTTTTTCTTGTCTTCTTAATGACCTTTGGTTTCTTTCTGTATGATGATCTTGATATTATCCCTCTAAATTCAGGTAGGATACATTCAAGGCCTTACATTGACTATTATGAATTTGTTTTAATTTGTTTCAACTTCAGGCTGAACTTGCATAGGAACAATTAATAGTCTGTTCTACAGTCTGCCCATGGCCATGTTTTGGCTGATGACACAGAGCTTATCCAACATCTCTTGTCACAAATGGAGTTAATTTGATTTCTGTTTATTCCATCTGATAAAATCCATGCATAAAGCCATTTTTGTTGTTTAAAAATGGCATTTGTAATAAACATGTCATTGGTCTTACAAAATTCTGTCATGCAATTTCCCTCATCATTTCTATCACAAAGGCCATATCTTCCAAAAACTGATCCTTCATCTTTGTTTTCAAGTTTTGGATTCTAATTACCAGTTATTACCTAAGCATCTTGATTTTATGTGTGACCAAGTTCAGACTCAAGACTCATACTTCGTACATATTAATGCTGCTGTTTATCCTCATTTTGAGTTTTGTCCCATCAGGAAATGAAAGTCCTGAAAGCTTTACTCTATTCATGTCATCAAGGTCAACTTTATTTTAGGAGGCAGTTCTTTTTTTTTTTTTCTTAA
>NW_006408827.1:737569-740944 GCF_000296735.1 Chrysochloris asiatica
GTCTGCTTGTCCTTTCAAGTGGGAATTTCCCATCTCTGGAGATCTGGATGTGTTTCAGACTTCCACCTATAGTCTTATGTATTGCAGAGGTTTCACAGAAAGTAAGAGGCAGTTCTTACACAGCCATATTTCAAGTACCCTCCAACCTGAGAAGTTCATCTTCTGGCATTATTTCTGACAATATTTAGGTGATTTCTGACAGTGTTCCACTTCTATCCATAGTGTTATCAACAACTAAATATTTGGAAAAAGTCAGTCTCTTCTTCCTAGTCTGTCTCAGTCTGGAAACTTGTCTGAAACCTAACTTCTATGGGTGACCATGCTGTTATTTAAAATACTGTTGGCATAGCTTCCAGAATCACAACATACAAGTCATCACAGTACAACAAACTGACAGATGAGTAGTGGAGTCTTTCTTAATGTGGCAATTATCTTAAAACCTGCAAATCAGAAATGACTTTGCTGGTATTTAAAATGCCAGTGTCATCACTTCCTCCATCATAGAACATGCAAGTGACCACAGTATGACAAACTGACAGATGAATCATTGTGAAAGCATCATTTTGTTGTTGTCATTGCTAAGTGCCATAGTTATCTCTGACTCATTGATAACCTGTATAGAGTTTCTGAGGTTTTTTTTAAATCTTTGTGAGGGCAGAAAATCTCTTCTTTGAAACCATGTTAGAAACCCATAAATGCTGATGAGAACTTAGAGACAAATTATATTTCCATATTTATGGAAATACTCAAGAAATCATAGAAGATGCGTTTTTTTCTCAAAAAAGTCATATATATTGAAATGTTCAGGGAGACAGAAAATAAATGATTGTGGAAGGAATTTTAGTGAAATTACTGAAAATACTACATTATGCATAATTTTAATAATGCAAGACACATTTATTAAGAATAGAGGTGATTATGACAGAATTTCTGTTATGTGTTTAGCAATATGAAAGGAGTTGAGTGGAAAATATCAGAAAGTTCCACGTCATTAATCCCCTACATTTAGAATGACAATGATTACAAAGAGTAATAAAGTCACATGAATCTTGTTATAATATCAACAACTTTATCTATTTAAATACCACTAAGAAAGGAGCTCTGGTAGCATAGTGGTTACGAATCGGGCTGCGAACCTTAAGGTCAGCGGTTCGAAACTACCAGCCGCTCCGTGGGATAAAGGTGAGGCTTTCTACTCCCATAAAGATTTACACCCTCAGAAACCCTGAACAGGGTCGCTATGGGTCGGAACCGACTCTACGGCACTTAACAACAACAACAACAAGAGAGAATGCAGTCCTGGTTTAGCACTGTGGGTTAATGTGCCTGACTGCAATTTTGTTTGAACTGCAAGGTCAGAGGTTCAAGTTCATCAGCTGCTCCTTGAAAACCCTCTACAGGGTCACTATCATTCAGAATCAGCTCGAGAGCACTTAACAACAACAATAAGAGAGAATAGTCTAAGATATTATTTTGAAAGGATAAATAAAATGAATTGTGAATAGAGTTGTAAAAGAAGAATCTTTTAAATGATGGGATGGCAGGATTAAATCTGTGCTCCCACATTTGGAGCATATAAAGAGCATATTATATGGTATATATAAATGTTATCTCAGGTAATTCAATCTGACTGGAGCTCAGGAAACCTTGAAGCATGTAACGTAAATCAAGATATATCAGGTATATTGGAATATACCATGGATTGCTTCGTGGACAGTATCAAATTATATATTTCTTATGCAGTAGAAGATATGGAACAAAAGCTTCCATTCTCATCTGGAAATAGTCTTGCGTTAAGTTCTGCAGGGATGTTTGCTGGTTGCAGGCTAAATCACATTGTGAATTCCATTTCTCTTTGCATTTTTAAAATAAAGTTACATTCACATTGTTTATTAAGAAAATCAGAAGAAATGTTTATATTACTTTTTGGAAATACAGGGTGTTCATGTATCTAGTGAGTTGTTACAATTGCTTATTATTTACATCATCTTTATCCAACTCTGTCTTGAATACTTCCCAGTAATTCTGTTAAACCTTCCCTAGCCTGCTCAGAATACATTCTCACTCCTTCCTCCCTCTTATTTGACTGTGAATTTTATTTGACCCTCTTTCTACTTTATTATGAAAACAATTTCATATGAGAATACATTTTTCAACTCTTATTCCTACACTTTTGAATGTTTCTGAATATTCACAATTCATTTTCTTTTATCTCTTAAGTTTACAGTGTAACCAGTCCATCTCTATTATTTAAGATTTCCTTCAAACCTATAATTTCTCTCTTGAGTATCTTTGGCCATATTGCATCTTTTCAATACCATCAGGAAATCAATTTGCAATATTTCTTTCTTTGATTCACAAATATAATTAATTCAAAGAAGACTTAATTGATAGAAATGCCTTTCTTTTACAGTAGTCTATTTTATTTTGATTCCTTCTCCCAATACCCTATACTTGTACTTTTGAAGTAGCTTTCTATCTTAACCAGAAATGTGTTAAATTGTGCTGAAAAAGATTAATGTTCTTCTAGTCATTCTACCATAGACATTTTCTATGCTTGTTCTGTCTAATCTCTCTGGTGACAATTGTGAATAATGCTTTTTTATTCCTATTCTAGTTGACCCTTGTTGTTGTTAAGTGCCTGTCTTATGCCAACTTTTCTAGAGAAGCAAAACCAGTGAAACATATATACACACATATATAGATAAATAAGTTTATTATCAAGGAAATAGCTTATAATTGCAGAGTCCCAGGTACCCAGCAGAAGGAAGAATGTGAGACTTTCCAGCATGTCCATTATATTGGGAACATGCTACACCCCCAAGGATGCATCCCTTTAATTGATTGACTGATAATGGACACTCATCATAGTGCTAAATATGCAACTGTAAGGTTTCATCACCATGGGAATAAGCACATGTCAACTGCTAAAACTGGAAATCCTGGACTAGTCAAGTTGACACGATACCTTAACTATTGCAGTCCACTCTTGTTAATTTGACACCTATAAACTATATTCATAATCTACAAATAAAAAAAATGGAAAGTCATACTTGCACCTAACATGGTACAATAAAACATGTGCACTGAAAACACATTGGCTCTACTTACATCTTACACATCACAAATGAACAGAGCAAAAATAGTTGATGCACACATACAACATGAAATATATATATTGTAGCTGTTATTATTAAGTGATGTCAAGCCAGTTCCAACTCATAATGACCCTGTATAAGCTTTCCAAGGAACATCTAGTGAGTTTGAACCACAGACCTTACAGTTCAAATAGACCTTGAAGTCGAGTGCTTTTCCTATGGCTCCACATCAGCCAAATGACACTTTCTGCAAGTCAGCTTCCTGCCCATAGGCACA
>NW_006408827.1:741694-742561 GCF_000296735.1 Chrysochloris asiatica
TTATCTTCATCCTGTTAGGTCCTGGTAGCAAATCAGTCTTAGCCATCCATGCTAGGTCAATGGGTTCCATCGATAAGTTTGGAAGTTAATACACACATCCCTGCACTTTAAACCAGCTGGCCCCTTCACTTGCAGCCCTAACTCTAGTATCCATGGACTAGGGCAGTGTCCTTGGGCTCAGTACACAAACGAGTCAAACTTCCCATTCCTTCTTTCATTTCAAAGACAAAAAGTGCCAATAGAATATATTCAAACTCAGCCCAGTGTCTTCATTGTTGCATTTCCCCCAATTCTACTCACATGTAGACCCAGGTGGTCCCCATCAAGTCTATTAGACAATTTGTAGATTCCCTTCAACTTTCAGTCCTAGAAGAGGGTTTTCTCTAATGGACTGACTTTCTTTGCCTTGATTCCTTCAAAACCCAAAACACCAAACTGTTTCCTTTTTTATACATGACTCTCCTGTTCTCCCAGAGTTCTGCATTACTCTGTATGTCTTTCAAAATGCAAATGTACCAAATTTCAAAGCTCTGGGTGGGGTTCTTGATTCCAGCAAACATACTTTTCAGTCTGTTTTTCACAGCAAATTCTAGCTATTTTAGCAAATCCAATTAAGTATAGGCCAAGGGTGGGCTTACAAGATCTCGGTAATCATCACACCCAATATTCATTTCCAATTCACATGTATGTCTATTCATGTGAATAGGCAGGAGAAACAAATATCTATAAAGCAGTCAAACATATAAATCTTTTTAAAAACTCAAGTTCAGTCTTTTCATCTCCCTTGGAATAGTCCTTTCATATGCATATGGATTGGGGCCTATGGCAGGGTGGTTTTGTTTAGGCTCTGGTCACAGAACAGCTGGG
>NW_006408827.1:760233-760776 GCF_000296735.1 Chrysochloris asiatica
AGGCTTCCTGCAGAGCTTCTGCAATACATAAAACTATAGGTAGAAACCAGAACCACATTCAGATCTCCAGAGATGAGAAATCTCCACTTGAAAGTAAGAGCTGACCAGCCTGCAGCGGCTAGAAGAATAAAAGATACCTCTTGAAAGAAAGACTCTCAGGAAAAACGGAGGCAGATGGACTGTTACTACAAGAACAAATGAATCACTTCCCTAGGAAACATCAAGGCAAGTGGCCAGATCCTCGCAATGCAAACCCCCTTCCAAGACTAAGACTGAATGGAAATGCACGCTCTGATTGGTGATCACACACATCACCAATGGGGGGAAATGGAGTAAAGCAGCAATGAAGCAGCAAGCTAAGCCCTAAAATGTTCAGTGGACTTCTGTGGACTCAGTTGGGGACCTGGAGGGCAAGCAGTGTGAGGAGAACTGGGGACTCTTGGGCCCAGAGTCAGTGGCATGGTCACGGAGGACTCGTGAGGAAAGTGGAGTTACCGGCTGACGGGAAGAGAGGGCATGTGCACAGGAGCGCCCACACTTGCA
>NW_006408827.1:761614-764020 GCF_000296735.1 Chrysochloris asiatica
CATATACATGGAGTTTCCCCATTCTGCAACACCAGCTAACACTCCTACCTTTAGTAAATTAAAAGGCTCAATTTATTTGCATTTTACTGTATAACAGCATAAAACATTTGCCTTTTTTAAATCTAGGGTGAGATTCCTTTCAATTAAGCTCATTTTTCATCTCTTCATATTGTGTTCAGATCAGGCTCATTGAATAATGCTCAGCACCATGGAAAATTACTAATCAAATCAAATCATTTAATTCCTTGTGAAATGTCTATTTTAGGAAGGAATCTATGACCCAGTACTAGATAATAAATTGTGAGAGGAAGTATACTGGGATTGGCACAAAGATTTGGGAAAGTATTCTTACAAGAGACTAGAAATATTTAGACCATTTATTTCCTTTTTATTTTTGTTTGTGAAGATATGTTTGTTTGTTTTTTTGAGACATCTTCTGATCATGAGGTAAGGCAAGAAACACAGTTAGAATTACAAGGAACAAAGATAGAAAACATATTACCCTTTGATAACAACACTGAGTCTCACAAATAATCAAATCAGGAGTTTCATTATCTCCAAACTTTGTTTAAATTGAGAAAAATCAGTGTTTCTTCCTGGGAAGGACACTTCAAATAAATTTTCCATTATAGGTAAAAATAATTCCAACTGTCTCTATCTAACAGACTCCATTAAGAAAGTAAATTCAGGACACTAGAATGCTTACAGTGATAGAAAGAGGAGGGTCTCTCCTCCAATAAAGATTTATAGCCTCAGATACCCTATGTTGTTGTTGTTATGTGCTGTGGAGTAGGCTCCTACTCATAGCGACCCTGTACAGGATTTCCGAGGCTGTAAATCCTTACAGGAGCAGAAAGCCTCATCTTTCTTCTCTGGAACAGCTGGTAGTTTTGAACTGCTGACCCTGAGGTTCACAGCCTGATTCATAACCACTACGCTACCAGACACCCTATATAGGGTATCTATAGTTGAACTGGACTCCATGTCACATTATCATCAGTAGAACCTCAATGTTTACACAATCAATGACTGTAAGGGCAACACAAATGAAAATAAAAAGACAGAAAAGTAATAGTAGAACAGTAAAAGAAGTTAGTACTATAGTTGTCTTGTTGTTGTTGTTAAGGAGGATAAAATATTAGCAGTCTCATAAAAATATTACTAATGAAGAAGATGAAATATATATTCTATTTGTCAATAACTGATGTTGTATGCTCCAGAAAAGGAGCATTTTATTACTCTAGCTTGTTATTATTACACATCTATTTTTCAAATTTACCCAAAAATATCAAAGGCAAGGAAAAGGACATTGACGAATTCTGCTAACACTTTCAGTCTGAAATTGTTAAAATTTGAGATCAATATACATTGATAATTGGTGACTAGAATGTGTAAGTTAGAAACAAATAATTATCTGGAGTTGAAACATATGGCTTTGGGTATAGAAATGAAGATGACACAGTTTTACAAGACCAATGACTTTTTCTTTGCAAAACTACATAAATGGCAACTATATGTGCAAACCTTAACAGATGAATACACAGGAATTATACTGACCACATCAGTGGAAAAGATGATATTCAGAAACTATATATATGGTAAAACATGGACAAGGGCAATCTGTGGAACAGACCATCAACTGCTCACATGCAAGTTCATGTTGAAGTTGAAGAAAATTAAAAGAAGCTAATGAGAACCAACTATGCTGTTGAGTATATCATGCTTGAATTTAGAGACTGTCTTAAAAACAGGTCAGATGCATTATACTGACTGAATACTATAAGAGTTATGGAAAGGCATCAAAAACATCATTCATGAAGAAAGCAAAAGGTCATTAAAAAGACAGGAAAGAAAGAAAAGAACAAAGTAAATGTTAAAAAGAGATTCTGAAATATGGTCTTGCACAAAAGTAGCTAAAGTAAATGGAAGAAATAGTGGGGGGAAATAGCAGAACTGAAAATTTCAAAAGACAGCTCTAGAAGACAAAGCAAAATATTAAAAATTATATTTGCAGAGTCCTGGAATTAGAATACAAAAATGAAGAATACACTCAGCATTTTCCAAGGTGGAAGAACTGAAGAAAAAAATTAAAACCTTAAGTTACAATAGTGAAGGATTCTATGGGTAAAATAGTGAATGATTCAGGAAAAATCAATAGAAGATGTAAGGATGGCATATAGTCACAGCTAGCTAATGATGAAAAACCACAAACTTCCTAAAATTATTTTAAAATCCATTCTATCATTAAGGCCATATTTTCCAACAGTTCCTTCTTGTTTATTTCTAACTTTCCACCAGTTACCATCATGATCTAAGGTTTGATCAGTTTCAGACTGAGTAAGTTTATATTGCTGTTGTTATTAAGTGCCATCGGTGACCCTATATAGGGTTTCCGAGGAGTGCCTG
>NW_006408827.1:768135-770184 GCF_000296735.1 Chrysochloris asiatica
ATGTGATATATTTAGGTGTTTTGTCAAAAATCATTTGGCTGTATATAGATGAGTTAATTTCTGTATTATCGATTCTGTTCCATTAATCTATGTATCTTTCATTGTACCAGTACCAAGTTGTTTTGACCACTGAAGCCGTGTAGTATATTTTGAAGTCGGGACATTCCCTTTACTTTTGTTTAATTTAAAATGTTGTAAGTATCTCATATTGTCTCCTCACAATGCCAAATTAACAATTCAGAAAGGAATAGGTTAGTACATAAATCTTTAACGGACATTTTGTAAAAGAGTGAAGTGTTTAGCTCTATGAAATATCTTAACAAAATACTAGTTTTAAACCGGTATGTTTTTTATAGAAAGTGATGTTTCCTTTATAAAGTATATTTGTTTTTTATGTTGTTGCCTATTAATTTCTTCAGAATGTTTTTAACAGTATGGTACTAATGAGTGAAGATCCTATGTCTGCATTTTTAAAGGAATGAATCTGATTCCATATGTTTAGACTATAATTTATTTAAATTTATACAACAGCATGACATCTGAGAAATATTAATGGTATTAGCACAAATTCTGAAAACAATGTACTGTTTACATTTCAGATTTTAAAATTCTCCTATCTTTTTATTTTACATATTGAGCAACCACTCTGAAGCAGGCAGTAAAGACTACACATAATATCATAACTCTAATTGGTCACTTACAGGCTATTTGACAAGACCAATTACTTAAAATCCCAGAGTCTCAAATTCTTGCTGAGAAAATAAAAATCCTATGACAGGACTTTGAGGCCTTTTATAGATATATCAATTTTCTTAAATTGCTTTTCTAATCATTAACACCTTTCATAGTATATTGTAAATGTTTATGTATAGAATAAGCACTGGGCTGCAAATTACAAGCTCTTTGGGTCAAAACTATCAGTTTTTCCCCAGAAACCCTAAACAGGTCTGCTATGAGTCAGAACAAATTCAATGTCACTTAACAAGAACTGCATACATATAATCATCAAAATAATATGGAAGGAATACACAAAGTCAATGTACATTAAAAAATGGATGATATTCAACAGTTTCAAGAGAGAACAAATGACCAAGATCCAATGGTAATGAAAGAAATCCAAAGTGCATAGAAGGAATTGGCAAAGGGCACGTCTCTGGGATTTGATGAAATACAAATTGAAATCTTGCAACAAATTGATGCAACACTGGGGACATACACTATGCCAATAGACTAGAAGAGATTGTTTGTGTACAATATAAATACAGGTGATCCAGTGGAATATAGAATCATGGGACAATATCATTTTTATTAAAGACAAGTAAAATTTGACTAAAGATGTTTCAGAACAATTTCAACATTATATTGACAGGTAAATGTCAGAGGTTCAAGCTGGATTGAGATGAGGACATTAAAAAGGGATATTATTGCTGTTGCAAGGTGGGAGCAGAATACAGAGAATACCTCTTTTATTGGCTATGCAAATACTTTCAACTGTGTGCATTATGACAAGCAGTGAATAACATTGTGAAGATTGTGTATTCCAGAATATTTAATTGATTTCAAAAAGAACCTAAAATTAGATCAAGAGGCAGTCATTCAGTCAGAACAAGGGGACATTGGAAGGTTTAAAATCAAGAAAGGTGCGCACCCAGGTTGTATTCTTTTACCATACTTTTTAAATTTGTATGTTGATCCGATAATCTGAGAAACTGGATTGTATGACTTAAGTACTTGGCATCAGGATTGGAGGAAGACTCCTTAGCACCCTGTGATATGCAGTTGATGAGACCTTCCTTGCTGAAAGTGAAGAGGACTTAAAATATTTACTGATGAAGATCAAAGACCACAGCCTTCAGTATGGGTTGTACCTCACTGTAAAGAAAAAAAAAAAAAAAATCCTCACTACTGGACCCATAAATAACATCATGATAAATGGAGAAAAGACTGAAGTTGCCAATAACTTCATTTTTCTTGTATACACTATCAACATTCAAGGAAGCAGCAGTCAATAAATCAAACAAAGTATTGCATTGGGCAAATATGCTACAC
>NW_006408827.1:771574-772737 GCF_000296735.1 Chrysochloris asiatica
GAACCGACTCGATGGCACTTAACAACAACAACAACAATGACTAATAAGGAGTCCTGTTGTGGTGCTATAAGATAAACACTAGATTACAAGGTTGGTTTGAGGAACGCAGTTGGTGGATCAAACTCACCAGCCACACCTCAGAAACCCTATATGGGGTAGCTATGAGTTTTAACTGACTCCAGAGCACTTAACTACAATAGCAACATTCACTAGTGATGGTAGGAATTTCTCCATTTGCTTGTCACTCACCTTAATGTCTTCTTTGGAGGAAGCCAGGGACATTTTCATTAAAAAATTAAACACTTTGTTTATCTTCTTAGTCACTTAATCAATAGGACTCCTTTTGAATGAAATGAACTGGCATTGGTCATTCTGAATCTGACGATCACATGGTTTACTATGCCAGGAATGGCATTTGAAGAAGATGTCTCATTCATCATCAAAAACAATATATCAAGATCCGTCCTGAAGTACAATGCTGTCTGTGATAGGATAGTATCCATATGCCTACAAGGAAGACCAGTTAAGGCCACTGTTATTCAAATTTATGCACCAACCATGAAAGCCAGTGATGATGAAATTGAAGAATTCTACCAACATCTTCAGTCTGAAATTGATCAAACATGAAATCAAGATATATTGATAATTACTGGTGATTGGAATGCAAAGGTTGGGAACAAAGAGAAAGGATCAATAATTGGAAAATATGGCCTTTGTGATATACATGATGCTGGAGGTTGCATGATAGAATTTTGCAAGACTAATGACTTGTTCACTGCAAATACCTTTTTAAATAACATAAAATACACATGGATCTCACCAGGTGAAATACATAGAATCAAATTGACTGCATCTGTTGAAAGAAACGGTGGAAAAGCTAAAATAAGATCAGGGCAGACTGTGAAACAGACCATCAGTTGCTCATGTGAAAATTTAGATTGAAGCAGAAGAAAATTAAAACAAGTCCAAAAGAGTCATAAGAGATCACTTAAAGAACAGATATGATACATTAGACACTAAAGATTGAAAACCAGAAGAGTTGTGGGATGACATAAAAAACGTCATACAGGAAGAAAACAAAAGATCAACAAGAAGACAAGAAAGAAGGAAAAGACAAAACTGGATGTCAGAAGAGACTCTGAAATTTGCTCTCCAAAAAAAAA
>NW_006408827.1:772907-777537 GCF_000296735.1 Chrysochloris asiatica
TTGCAGAAAGTATCAAAAGAAAATGGAAGGAATACACAAAGTCACTGTACTAAAAATAAATTGTCAGTGTTCAACCATTTGAAGAGGCAGCATGTTGGGAGTAACTGAGCCAAGGGTCTCTGACTTGGGGGTAGTTTAACCAAAGGATTGCAACTGAACAGTTGTGGTCCAGAAACTCAGGCTGAGCCCACATCAGACTGCCCCCTGAAGAACTTGCAAAGCCTGCCTCAGGGAACAAGGAACTTGAAAAGTCTTTCCTTGTACATGGCTATGACCTTCAACTCAGTCTGCACAAACATCTAGCTGCTCTAATCTTTGTTTTCCTAGCTACCACAAGTTACATTCTTCTGATAAAGTCCTATTTACTGCATGCACAAACAACACCAGATGTTCTTGTACTCTTTTCTCTGCCCCAAACACCTCCCTTTGTTATGTGTATAAAATAAACTTTCTGCACTTGGTCTGGGTCACAGTTTCTCCATCAGAATGCTGTGTCTCACAGGGTCCCAAATTTACTTAATACATTTGTGTCTTGTGTCTTCCCTTTCTTCCAATCTCCCGTCACCCCTACTCAGGTTTAATTTCTCCACGTGAGACGTGGAGAATAGTCCATGTCAAATGTGGCAGCAGCATATGAAACTGAAGAACCAATGAGAGTGAAGAAGGAAGTCCAAGAGGCACTGAAGGCATTTGCAAAGAACAAAGCTTGGGGATTGATGGATTACAAATTGAAACCTTTCAACAAAGTTAAGCAGCACATATCTATGCTGAGAAATTTGGAAGACAACTACTTGGCCAACTGACTGAAGAGATCTGAAATAGTGCCCATTACAAAGAGAGGTGAATCAACAGAATGAGGAAATCATCAGACAATATCAATAATATTCTATCCAAGCAAAATTTTGCTAATGATAATTCAAAAATAGCTACAACCATATATTAACAAAGAACTTCCAGAAGTTCAAGCCAGATTCAGAATAGGGTATGGAATCTGTATGTAGATTAAGAGGCAGTTATTTCAACAGAGCAAGGAACTGTGACTAATTTAAAATTAGGAAAGTTGTGTGCCAGGGTTATATTCTTTCTACATACTTATTCAATCTGTATGCTGAGCAAATAATTTAAAAAGCTGAATTATATGAAGAAAAATGTGGCATCAGGTTTGAAGAAATATTCATTAATAACCTGGGATATGCAGATGATACAACCTTGCTTTCTGAAAGTGAAGAGGATTTAAACTCACTGATGGAGATCAAAGACCAGAGATTACCATATGGGTTGCACCTTAATGTAAAGAAAACATAATTCCTTACCATTAGACCAATAGCTAACATCCATATAAATAGAGAAAAGATTCAAATTGTCAAATACTTTATTTTGCTCAGATCAATAATCAACAGCCATGAATACAGCAGTCAAGAATTCAAAAGATGTGTTGCATTAGGCAAATCTGCTGCACAAGATACCTTTGAAGTGTTCAGGAGCAAAGATGTCAGTTTGAGGACTAAGGTCTACTTGACCCAGGCCAGGAATATTCTAATAACAGTGAATAAGGAAGAATGTAGAAGAATGGATGCATTTGAGCTATGTATGGTCTTGGAGAAGAATATTAAAAGTACCATGGATAACCAAAAAAAAACCCAAACAGGTCTGTGTTGGAAGTAGTATAGCCAGACAGCTCACTGGAAGCTAGGATGGCCAGACTTTGTCTTTCATACTTAGGACATATTATCAGGAGAGACCAGTCCTTGAAGAAGGATATCATGTTTGATAAAATAGAAAAAAAGAGGAAGACCCCCAATGAGATGGATTGGCACAGTTACAACAGTGATGGACTCCAATGTAGCAACAATTGTGAGGTTTCTGCAGGGTTGGGCAGTGCTTCCTTCTGTTGTGTATAGGGTCACTACGGGTGTGTACCAACTTGATGGCACCTAACAACAACAATATTCAGACAGTGATTTGTACGGCTTCTTAAACACACTCCACCATTTTTTCACAATTCCTAAATTGTCCTAATATTTTGTTCTTCAAAATTTGTTTCTCCAGTGTCATATCAAATCCCTCTAATAAGTGCTTTGTGAAAATTCAGTAACATATTAAAGCATTTAATTAGTTTTGCTTATCCCTGGTTTTTAATCCCTTGTCATATAATATTTTTACATAAACAGTGAATAAGAAATTTTGGTTGAACTGTGTTATCATTTTTGAAATTCCAACAGGGAGATTATTGCTCAGTGTTTTGATGAGAGAAACCCTGGAAACTAAGAAGACAAATTAGGTATTAAGTTGTCAGGGTACTTGTGGTCAGATATTCTTTATTAAAATAAATGTATTTCATCATAATTATATCAGGATTCTGTACTATAATAAATGCAATTTAATATAAATAATGTTTAATAAGAGGTTGGGATCATTCTATTCCTAAAACATTTTGTATTAAGGAATTATGTAAGCATTTCATAAAAGAAACCCAGTAAATGTTAATGTACAAAATGCTCTTCATTATAAATAAAACTCTTTAACAAAAGGATCAGTTTTTTTTTTTTGCAAAATTGATCCATACATGGTAATGATTTTTGTTATTATCAAAAGGTTATTTTTTATCTATTTAAAGGGGAGCATAATATTCAAGCTACTGCAATCTATTAAGAATTAGCCTTTTAGTTAATAAAAATTTTTCTCAATATTGGGTCTTACCTTATCTGTCATAAAGATTCATCATTGTATTTTCATGTTCCTTGGATAAATATCATGTAATTATAAAATATATCTTTCTTATAAAAATATAGCGAGTTTTTATTGCCTTGATTTGTTATCAAGATGTCATTTTGGACTAGCATCTTATCACATTGCCTGATGTTGCTCAATATGTTAACAGTGTGATATCTGTTGCTAAAGAAACTCTAGTTCCCTACTGAAAGATGTATCACTCTGTTTATTTCAGAAGGCTTGCATGAGATTCTATGCATAATTGCTGAACTGTTTATTTGATATTTATTTAATTTATTCTTCAAGAATTACTTCTTTCTCTTTTTTGTTTTGTTGTTGTTGTTGTTGTTATTGTTATTGTTAAGCATCACTGCATCGGTTCAGATTCACACTGGTCCTGTATAGCATTTCTGAGGAGCAACTTGTGGATTTGAACAGTTGACCTTGTGATTCACAGTCCAGGACTTTTCATACAGCACCACATCCTGGTTAAATTGAATTTTTTTGCTACTTAAAAGTGTAAAAATACCTTAACGACTAAAAAAAAAAAGGTGAATATAATTATAACATTCACTAGATAAATGATGAT
This sequence comes from Chrysochloris asiatica, assembly GCF_000296735.1. NCBI lineage: Eukaryota > Metazoa > Chordata > Mammalia > Afrosoricida > Chrysochloridae > Chrysochloris > Chrysochloris asiatica. The sequence goes on from NW_006408827.1 coordinate 776,209, forward strand.
AGAGTCACATGACATATAATGCACTGATTCTAAAACTTAGTTTCCTTTAAGGAAATACATAAAAATACACAATTCTGGATTGAGAAGAAAGCTTTTCTTATGAGCTTCAGAATGTACCCTGAAATTACAAATGGATCCAATGATCCTTACATGGAAATGTCAATTAAGAGATTTATCTTTTTCTCAAATAGAAAGAAAATAAGTATATATGTGTTTGTGTTTTATAATCCAATCACCAAATTAGGAACAAAACAATCATATTATGATTCAAAATATATAAATTACTTATTTGTTACTGATTTAAGAAGGTTTGAATGCATATTTAAACCTACAATTGTCTAACTTCAAAGCCAGTATTATCTCCACATTCACCAACTTCTTAGCCAATATCATTATAGTTTTCCAATATTCCAAGTGTACTATTAATGTCATTTACCAGAAATATAAGTCCAAAGAGAGTCAGAATGGAAGAAAGGACCAGTATTATATTTACTTAACCAAATAAGATTTTTCATTTCTTCTCTTAAATTTAGTGAGTTTTAAAAAATTTTTAATAACACTTTTGGTGATTTAACATTGTTGAATATGTGCATGCTTCACTTTAACTTCACTTTCTTCTACTAAAATCTAAGAAAAAATGAAATAATATCAGTAGAAAGCAATATATACAATAAATTCCACATAAAATGTATCTTTCTTTTTGCCTTCCTATCTATGCTCTCATCTGTATTGGTATAGAATATGCCAAAAAAGTTGCTGCATGCCATCGAGTCAGTACCAACTCATAGCAAACTTATGTACAGCAGAAAAAACACCGCCTGCACCTGGGCCAACCTCACTACTGTTGCCACACTTTAGTCTATTGATGCTGCCACTTGGCCAATTCATCACGTTGGGGGTCTTCCTCTTTTTGTCTGACTCTTCACCTTACCAAATGTAATATCCTTCTCCAGCGACTGTTCCCTCCTGACAATATGTCTGAAGTATGAGAGACGAAGTTTGGCCATCCTAGCCTCCAAGGAGCACTCTGGCTGCACTTCTTCCAAAATGGATCCATTGATTCTTTTGGCAAACCAAGGCACTTTCAGTATTCTCCTCCAACACCATAATTCAAAAGCATCAATTCTTCTACCGTCTTCCTTATCCACTGTCTAGCTTTCACATGCATATGAGGTTATTGAAAGTACCCTGGCTTTAATTAGGCACACCTTAGGTCTCAAGGTGACATCTTTGTTCTTCAACACTTTAAAAAAGGTCTTGTGCAGCAGATTTGCCTAACACAATACATTCTTTTATTTCTGGACTGCTGCTTCCGTGAGGTGAGTGTTG
>NW_006408827.1:779067-782451 GCF_000296735.1 Chrysochloris asiatica
ATATATTCAAGGTCATATTTTGGCTCTCATGAACTTGTTTTCATTTTCTGCAGCTTCAGTGTGAATTTGCATAGGAGTAATTAATAGTCTGTTCCACAACCTGCCCCTGGCCTTGTTTTCATGATGATATGAAGCTTTTCTTTCTTGTTTTTCCACAGACATAGTCAATTTGATTTCTGTGTATCCCATCTGGTGAGGTGCATGTGTATAGTCATCCCTTATGCTGTCTAAAGAAGGTATTTGAGATGAACAAATCATTGGTTTTGCAGAATTCTATCATGCATTCTCCAGCATCATTTCTATCACCAAAGCCATATTTTCCAATTACTAATCCTTCCTCTTTGCTCCCAACCTTTGAATTCCAATCACCAGTAATGATCAATACATCTTGATGGCATGTTTAATACATTTCAGATTGAAGAAGTTGATAGAACTCTTCTATTTCATCCTCACTGGCTTTAGTGGTTGGTGCATAAATTTGAATAACAGTGGTATTAACTGTGCTTCCCTGTAGGTGCATGGACATTATCCTATCACAGAGAACGTTGTACATCATGACTGATCTGGATATGTTCTTTTTGACAGTGAATGCAACACCATTCCTCTAATTTATCATTCCTGGCATAGTAAACCATGTGGTCATCAGATTCAAAATGGCCAATACCAATCCCTTTCAGCTCACTAATGCATAAGATATGCATGTGTATCCATTACATTTCATTTTTTACAACTTCCAATTTTCCCAGATTCATACTTCATATATTACATGTTCCTATTTTCAATGGGTGTTTTACAGCTGTATCTCTTCATTTTTAGTTGTGCCCTAACAGCAAATGAAGGTCCCATGGGCTTTACTCCTTTCATGTCATCATGGTCAACTCTACTTTGATTAGGCATCACTTCCCCAGTCACATTTTAAGTGCTTTTCAACCTGAGGGGCTCATTTTCAGGCACCATATCTGACAGTATTTCCCTGCTATTCACAGTATTTTCAGTTTGTCACTCTTTCTTCCTAGTCTGTCTTTGTCTAGAAGTTCATCTGAAACCTGTCCACCATGGGTGACCCTGCTAGTATTTAAAACACTGGTGGCATAACTTTCAGAAACACACCAACTCATAAGCCACCACAGTACGACAAATTGACAGACAAGTGGTGGATGCCGGAAATGAGATTCACCTATGTTAATGATGGTTGGTCTTGTAGGGATTTGTTATGACTTTTGCTATAATTTTTTTTTCATATCTTGAACACTTGTGATCATGGTGATGCTTAACAAATTGTAATTTACTTTTTTTTTTTTATATATTTAGAAATGTCATGTTTTTGTTGATTTGTTGTCGTTGCTGTTAGGTGCCATTGAGACAGTAGTGACTCATAGCAACCGTATGTACAACAGAACAAAACACTGCTGGGTCCCGGGCCAGTATCACAATTGTTACCATGTTCGAGCCCATCCCATTGATGCTGCCATTTTGCTAATCCATCTCGCTGGGGGTCTTCCTCTTTTTGTTCTGACCCTCAACCTTACCAAACATGATATCCTTCTTCATTGACTGGTCCCTCCAAATAATATGTCTGAAGTACAAGAGATGAAGATTGCCCATTCTGACCTCCAAGGAGCACTCTGGCTTCACTTCTTCCAACACAGACCTGTTTGTTCATTTGTCAGCCCATGGCACTTTCAATATTCTCCTCCAACACCATAACTCAAAAGCATCAATTCTTCTACAGTCTTCATTATTCACTGTCCAGCTTTCACATGCATATGAGGTTATTGAAAATACCATGGCTTGGGTCAGGCACACCTTAGTCCTCAAGCTGACATCTTTGCTCTTCAACACTTTAAAAAGGTCTTGTGCAGCAGATTTGCCTAACACAATACATTCTTTTATTTCTGGACTGCTGCTTCCGTGAGGTGAGTGTTGGTAGTTGATCCAAGAAGAATGAAGTCCTTGACAACGTCAATCTTTTCTCCATTGATAAGAATGTTGTTTATTGGTCCAGTGGTGAGGATTTTTGTTTTCTTTACATTGAGATGCAATCCATAGAGAAGACTGTGCTCTTTGATCTTCATTAGTAAATGTTTTAAATCCTCTTCACTTTCAGCAAGCATATCATCTGCATATTACAGGTTGTTAAAGAGACTTTGTCCAATCCTGATGCCACATTTTTCTTCATATAACCCAACTTCTCAGATTATTTGCACAGCATACAGGTTGAATAAGTATGGTGAAAGAATATACCCCTGTTGCATACCTTTCTTAACTTTTAACAGTTCAGTGTTCCCATGCTTTTTTCCAACAACAGCAACAATTTTGTTGATTTAGAATATTAAAACCTGGATATAAATTATTTCTTACTAGATACTACTATTGCAGATATAGCATTAAGAATGATGACTAAGCAATACTTAGTTTCAAATGCAAAGTGTTCCACTAAATGTTGAAGCACAGTACCAAGACAATGCACTAAAGGGAGATTTAAAAAAACACAAGGATGAAATGCGTGGGTGTAAAGAAGAAGAAGACAATAATCTGACTGAAATTCATAGTTATTAGGAAAGAAATGGTGGTTATGTGCCGTGAAGTAGGTTCCGACTCATAACAACCCCTATATAGGGTTTTCGAGGCTGTAAATTTTTATGGCAGCAGAAAACCTCATCTTTATCCGACGCAACAGCTGGTAATTTCCAACTGCTGACCTTGGTAGTGTAGTGGTTACCAATCGGGTTGCAAACCGCAAGGTCAGCAGTTGGAAACTACCAGCGGTTGCACGGGAGAAAGATGAGGCTTTCTGCTCCCATAAAGATTTACAGCCTCGGAAAACTTGTACAGGGTAGCTATGAGTTGGAACCGACTCCCTGGCACATAACAACAACAACAACAACAACAAGGAAAAAAATACAAACACACTCACATAAGTCAGGTTTTGTATCATTCAATTTGATCATCTTTGATTTATCTTCCCATAGTGTCAAATAATTACCGCATATTTATGTGTGTGTAACAAGTACTTTTCAAAACAAAAATAAAGGGTTTGCTCAGAGGAGAAATTAACGCAAGTGTCCTCAGTATTCAAGCGTTCAAAGTCAAGTGTAACTGGTCTCTTTCTTTACAATGATTTAAAAGAACTTCTCCTGTCATTGTAAGATTAACTACTCCCCTTGGATAGATGGAGCAGCTGGGGACTTTAGATCCAGAGAGGGAGAGGGACTGTGTGCTGAAGACATGGGGGGGAGGGGCAGGCATGAAGGGTATACCCTTTGGTTGGTTGATGATGCATGGAGGAGATTGTAACCATGGCAGTGAGATGATATACAATAAAATGAATGTAAAACTAATGTTCTCCCATGTAAACTATCACATAATTCACAATAAAACATT
>NW_006408827.1:783189-784689 GCF_000296735.1 Chrysochloris asiatica
TGTGACAGTAGCAATTAGTCATAACAATATCTCACTAGTGAATCCTAAGAATTTTATCCTGATATTTTTTAACCAGACCCATCTAAACCTCAATTCCTATATCACAGAACCCTGTTGTTCCAAGTTTGAACATGCATCACTATTTATCTCTGTTCCTTTTATATTATGTAAACCTGTCTCAGTGTTCCCCTACCTACCTTGTTCTTCCACTCTCTCCCTCTTCTTGTGTATTGCCCTCCCCAACACCCAATCTATGATGTGTCTGCCTTCTACCCTGTGCTCTACCATCGTGTCACCTCCCTCCACCGCCCCCAAATGCCCCCACCCCACCCCACTGGTAACCAACAAAGACTTTATTTTTTTCATGTTTTAGTATGGATATCTTTTCTTAAGCGTTTACGGTAATTGTCTTAAGCAATATTTGTCCTTTTGTGACTACTAATTTCACTCAGTATAATGTACTCAAGGTTCAGCCATGTTATGTGGTTGGTGGGTTGCAGAATCCTTGTAATTCTTTAAAATAGCATAATATTCCATGGTATGTATGTGCCAAAGTTTGTTTATCCATTTTCCCATTGATGGGCACTTAGGCTGTCTCCATCATTTTGCTATCATGAATAGTGCTACTATAAATATTAGTGTGCATATATCTACTCATGTTATGGTTCATATTTCTTGTGGATCTACACCAAGTAGAGGATTTTTCTGGATCATAAGGAGTCCTGGTGTGGTACGGTGGTTTAATGCGCCAGATTGCAAAGCCTTTTGAACTGTAAGGTTGGCAATTCAAGCTCATCAGCTGCTCCTCGAAAACCCTATACAGAGTTGCTATGGGTCGGAACCAACTCTACGGCACTTCGCAACAACAACAAGGTATTTCTATTTCCAAATTTTCGAGGAAACGCCACACTGTTTTCCAGAGTGGTTGGACCATTTTCGTTACCACCAGCAATGTAGGACAGTCCCAGTCTCTCCACATCCTCACCAGCATTTATTGTCCTCTGCATTTTTTATCTTTACTGTTATTGGTGAGAAGAGATCTCATTGTTGTTTTTATTTGCATCTCTCTAATGGCTGATGATAGCAAACATTTCTTCATATGTTTGTTGGCTGCCCAAATCTCATCCTTGATGAAGTGTCTGTTCATGGCCTGCACCCATTTTTTAATTGGGTTACTTGTCTTTTTCTTATAGAGGTGTTGTAGTTTCCTATAGATTTTAGAAATGAGTCCCTTGTCTGATATGTCATTGCACAAGATTTATTTTTCCCGTTCTGTGGGCTCCCTTTTTACTCTTTTGATGCACATAAGTTTCTAATTTTTAGAATGTCCCAATCATCTATTTTGTCTTCTTTTGTTTGCACAATTTTCTCAATGTTTGGTCATCTGTGTGTGCTCTGTATTAGAGTCCTTAGATTTGTCCCTATTTTTTCATTGATGACATTTATAATTCTGGGATTCACATATAGGTCTTTAATCCATGCTGAGTTTTTTTTTTTTTT
>NW_006408827.1:784994-787390 GCF_000296735.1 Chrysochloris asiatica
TTTCCTTTCCATATAAAGTTTGTAATTGTTTTTTCCATCTCTCTAAAGAAAGTCATTAGAATCTGGATTGGGATTGCATTATATGTTTAGAGTGATATGGGTAGTACTGACATTTTCAAAATGTTAAGTCTTCCTATCCAGTAGAATGGCATATTCTTCCATTTTTGTAAGTCTTTTTTTGTTTCTTGTTTCAGTGTTTTGTAGGTTTCTTTGTATAGGTCCTTTGTTTGTCTTGTTACATTTATTTCTAAATGTATCATTCTTTTGATGGCTATTTTAAATGGTATTGTTATCTTAATTTCCTTTTCAGCATTGTCATTTGTATAGAGGAATCCAACTGATTTTTGTATGTTGTCTTGTACCCTGCCACTTTGCTGATTCTTTCTTTTTGCTGAGTTTTTGGGGTTTTCTATGTATAGGATCATATCATCAGCAAATAGAGTTTTACTTCCTCTTTGGCAATTTGGATGACTTTAATTTCCCTTTCTTGCCTTACAGCTCTGGCTAAGCCTTCCACAACAATATTAAATATGAATGGTAATGAAGGGCTTCCTTGTCTGGTACTTGTTCCCAAGAGGAAGGCTTTCAGTTTCTCTCCATTGAGAGTGATACTAGCTGTTGGTTTTGTATGTTTGCTCATAATTATGTTGAGGAATTCCCCCTCAATTCCTACTTTGTTGAGTGTTTTTTTAATCAGGAATGGAGGTTGGATTTTGTAAAATGCCTTTTCTGCATCAATCTATATGATCATCTAGTTCTTTTCCTTTTTAAAATTTAGATGGTGGATTGCATGGATTGTTTTTCTAATGGTGTTCCATTCTTGCATCCCTGGTATGAATCCCACTTGGTCAAGATGTGTTATTATTTTTATTATTTTTTTTTTATTAGAACATGATCTTGATAGAGCTTTTGAGTTTTAGAAAATAGTAGCAGATCATACAGGAAGTAGCTGAAAATCATACATTTGAGTTATTCATGTGGAACATATTTGGAGCAGCAAAACACTTAAGCAATGGGTATAACTTACTGCTACCGACAAAATTCCAACTCACATTTATCCTATAGGATAGAATAGAATTGCTTCATGGGGTTTCCAAGGTTGTAAAAATCTTTAGGGAAGAAACACACCTCATTTTTCCATGGAAAGTAATGGCCTGTAAATTCTAATTGCAGACATTTTCCTTATCTTTCCAGCACTTAATATATCTGTATGTTTTCAAGTCCTCTTGGCTTTCAGGAATCAAAGTTGTGTCATCTGCATATTGTAGAATGTTAATGAAACTTCATGCACTCTGGGTGGGATGCTCTTTTTCACATAGTTCAGCTCCTAGGAATATTTGCTCAGCATACAGATTAAATGACTATGACAAAGGTTTTCACTGGTGTTGTTAATTGCCATTGAGTGGGTCCTACACCATGATGACCCTATGTAGGGTTTACTAGGAGTGGCTGGTGCCATTGAGGCACAGACTTTGTGGTTCAAATTGACCTTATGGTCCAACACATTATTCTGCAGTGGCAACCCAGAAACATACCTTTTCTGATTTTAAACCATACAGCAACACCTAGTTCTATTTGAAGAACTACCTCTTTATCTATGTAAAATTTTTGTCGGAGGACAAAGTATTATGGAATTTCCATTCTTCGCAAGTTATATTACTATTTCGCATAGAGCTGAATGTTTACTTGTTTTTATTGTCAATAAGACATCTTTCATTGATGTCTTTGAATTGCCAGGCTGGCTAAGAATATTAAATTATCAAGAACTATCAGAAGAATGACAGTGTTTCTCTGCTATTCATAAGGTTTGCAGTGACTAAATATTCAGAAGTAGTTCTTCATTCTTTTTCCCTAGTCTGTCTTTGTCTGGAAGTGCATCTGATACCTGTGAACCATGGGTGACCCTGCTGGTATATAAAATGCCAGAGGCATAGCTTTCAGACTCACACCAACTCACAAGCCACCACAGTACAACAAACTGAATGATGAATGCTGGCGGTTTGGTTTTAAGTGGAAATTGTCCCTTTAAATTTTGAGATCTGTGTGCATGCATAGTAGAATCCTCCAGGAGTGGAGGTGGGGTGTCCATTTGCTCAAGCATCCCGTCTAGTCACCAGAATGGAGGTGCACAGACAGCAGGAGACCAATGAACAGATACCAAAAATAAGAATGTCCACACCTGTATCTCTGTGGTTCCGTCTGGCATTCGTAGCTATTCTTATCCTTCCCTGACTTGGTCTCTCCCAAGATGGTGGCTGTGGGAGCAGTTGAGTGTCCTGAATTAGAAAGCAATGGATTTCTTGATTCTGCTACAAATTTCCCTAGCTGTAAGACTTCCCAACTTCTAAATATTCCTTTATATGTGGTTTAGAGTTCTAGCACCATCCCCTGAGCCT
>NW_006408827.1:789441-795369 GCF_000296735.1 Chrysochloris asiatica
GGTAGAAGAATTGATACCATGGGCTGCCAAAAGAACCAATAGATAGGTTTTAGAAGAAGTGCAGCCAGAGTGCTCCTTGGAGGCCAGGATGGCCAAACGTCATCTCTCATACTTTGGACATATTGTCAGGAGGGACCAGTCACTGGAGAAGGGCATCATATTTGGTAAGTTGGAGGGTCAGGGAATAAGAGGAAGACCCCCAAAGAGATGGATAGACCAAGTGGCAGCATTGATGGAATCAAGCGTGACAATAGTAGTAAGATTGGTTCAGGATAGGGCAGTGTTTTCTTGTGTTGTGCATAAGGTTGCTTTGTGTCGGTACCAACTCAATGGCACCTAACAACAAAACAACAATCAAAAGAATGAAGAAAACTGTGTTGAAAGTACACTCAATGTAATCCATAGAAATGAGAATGGCTAGACTTGATCTCACATATTTTGGACATATTATCAAGAGGTAATATTATGGGAAGAAACATATTTTATTGTTGTTACGTGCTGAAAAGTTGGTTGCAACTGATAGTATTCTTAAATAGGTTTTCTGAGGAGCCGCTGGTGGGTTTGAATTGCTGACCTTGTGGTTTGCAGTCCAGTGTTATGCAACAGAGCCACATCAAGTAACAAAATTGAGGAAGACCCTCAGTGAGATGACTTGACATGGGGGCTAATATAATACCCTTAAAGATAGCTATAAATATGTCATGCATGGGTGATGCATGACTCAGAAGTATTATGTTCTATTTAAATGGGGTCACTAGGGGTTGAAACTGAGTAGTGGTGGTGGTGATGTGCTATGGAGGTGGTTCTAACTCATAGTGACTCTGCATAGTGTTTCCTAGGCTGTAAATCTTTACAGGAGCAGGAAGCATTATCTTTCTCCCAAGGAAAGGCTGTTAGATTTAAACTGCTGACCTTGAGATTAGTAGCCCAACTACGATACTAATCTACTACAATACTAGAGATTCTTCAGAACTTACTGTGGGCACTTAATAACAACAATCTCAAGCATCTTCCTTGTTCTCTGCTTTCATTCAAGGTCTATCTGACCTCAGCAATGATAACCCTTGTTTTATATATCTTCTGAATCTCTCTTAAATTTCTGGAAGTTTACAGTATATATGCTAATACAGCAATTTTGAATTATCTTCAGCAAATCTTTACTTGAATGCTATATCAGTGATATTGTTTAATTATTTCTGCATCCCATTGGATGGCTTTTCTTTGAAATTGCCATATATACAGATCTCTTCCTGTCAACTGGCCAGGTATTGTCTAATTATTTCTTTTTTATAACTCTGCCATTGTCTAGAGTATCAGAATCCTTTGTTCTGACTCTGTGTTTGAAGATTGCATAAAGGGGGCGAGAAAGAGGTAGCAAGATTGCTTACATGCATATCCCTTCCTTTAATGTTAAATAGGCTAGATATAATCAAATAATATTACCAAAGTTAAGAGAAGCTGAAGGATGATTTTTTTTTTTTTTCTTTTAAGTTTTTATTGTGGATTGAGTGAAAGTTTACAGGGCAGATCATCAGTTTTATATTCAACAAATCATACAATTTGTTTCATCATAATGATTTTACTCCCATCCAAGTGCCATCAATTAACAAAATTTATCTCTATTCCCTTTAGCTCTTTTCAAATAAAAACAAAAAAAAAACACTCAGGCATATATAATAATTTACAACAACAAAGGGCACATTCTGCAAGTCTGCCTCATGGCAACCATCTCTTAGTGCCTCTCTAGAGTCCTCAGCCACTACCCCTCTCCATGTTCCCATCTCTGCCTCCATTTCTGGTGTCACTGCTTCTCTGGATAAGGTCCCGCATTTTGCTTGTGTTCTTCTTCCTTGATGGTGTTAGGATCCTTTATTTCTGGACTGTAAGATTAACTGCTCACCCATTTTTGTTACAAAACTTCTACTTTTATAATTATGACAGTCGCAATTAGTCATGATAACAATCATTCACTACTGAATCATAAGAATCTTATCCCCATCTCTTTTAACCAGACTCATATAAACAAGATGAAAACTATTCAGTGAGGACTCTTTCTTCACCACACATTTAAAAATTTTACTCCCTCTTGAAATCTTGTAAGCCAGTCAATTTGTGCCTTTATCACCCCCTCATTTTAGATAGCCAATGTCTAAGTTCCCCTTTCCTCTTTGCCCTGTGTACAGAGGGGATAGCATTGATGCTTGATATGAAGACTCCTTCCCTCTCTGTTGGTATTTAGAGTTACTACTGCCATGAGTATAGGTCAGGTTCATCAAATTGTAGCAATTTACCCTTGTTTCTTTTTTCAAAAAAAATAATTTTTTAAAATTTAATTTTCCTCTAGACAAGTTCTGATTATCAAGCCATTGAAGCTAGGTTAAATGGGTAATATATGCACATTTGGGTATTCTTGCACCTCTCCCCACATTTCATATCAGCTGGATACTTCACTCTCAGCTCTGGTCCTCTGTGGCTATGTCTTTGTCCATGGGCTCAGGTATCCCCAGGTCTCACCACACATTGGACTGCAGCTCTTTCTCCTCTCTCTCTCATCTCCACATCAATGGGAGATGATAGTGGTTGAATTCAGCCCATTTCTTCATTGCCGTCTTTCTACCTCTTCCACTTACCAGTAGACCAATGTGGTCGTCAGCAACCTACATGCCTGCTCATGTGTTCCCTTTGAGTTTCACTCTTAGAGGAGGGTTTGGCCTGAAGGAACTTGATTGTTTCCCTTAATGGCTTCCCAGTGAACAGCTTGATTATTTGTGTAGTACCCAGTCATACTGCCATTTTTGTTTTGGGTTTTTCCTGATGATCTTTCTTTGAAGATGCATCTTCTGTTACTCTGGCTGCTCCAGGCTGGTCTGATTGTCCTTTCTAGTGGGAGTGTCCCACCTGAGAGGGTTCTGGATGAGTCTTAGGATTCCACCTAATGTCCTATATACTGCAAAGCTCCGCAAAGGCCTGTTTCATTGAGAAAGTTCTAGAACCCCTTTTAGGTATTCCAATCAGTTATAGGCTGAAGACGGGCTTACAAGTTTTTTGTAATCATGTTTCCTGACATTCTTTTTTCTATCCCATTCAAGTGTCTATTTTACAATAGTAGGCAAAGAAAACCAATATTCATAAGATAGTCAAACATCTTAGTATTATTTCCCCTCTTCAAACTATGACTAGATCCCTGTATCACAGAGCCCTGTTGTTCCAAGGTTAAGCATGCTTTACTATTCACCTCTGTCCCACTTATCCTATGCAAGTCTGTCTTAGTGTTCCCCTATGTGTTCCCCTATCTATCTTGTTCTTCTACCTTCTCGCCCTTCTTGTATTGCCCTCCCCAACACTCAAACTATGATGTATTTGCCTTTACTTGTGCTCTACCATCATTTCCCTCCATCTCCCCCGAAACTCCCATCATTGTGTTTACCTTATACTCCATTAACTTTTACCTCCATTTAAGACAGTCTATTTTACCTTGTAATCTACCTGACCTTCCCTCCACCTAGATCTCTGTTTCTCTGTGTTTACCTTCTTTCATATTGTACTTGCTTTGATCATAAACTGACCTCCTAGATCCTCTGAATATGTTCTTATAATTTTATTCTGTCCTTGACTCTTCTATTTGTCAACTGACTTCCAGATGATATTGCCACATATGTCAATCTCTGGTTTTTCTTTTTGATTCTCCGTCCACAAAACTCCCTTTAGTATGTTTTTCATCACAGGGTTGGCTTTGGCAAAATCCCTTAGCTCCTGTTTATCCTGGAATGTTTTGATTACACCATTGTATTTGATTGAGAGCTTTGCTGGGTAGAGGATTCTTGGTCAGCAGTTTTTTTCTTTCAGGGTTTTCTATATGTATCCCCATTGCCTTCTTGCCTGCGTGGTTTCTGTTGAGATATCCCAGCCTAATCTGATATGTTTGCCTTTGTATGTTACACTTCTCTTTTCCCTAGCTGCCTCCAGGATTCTTTCCTTATCTTTGATTTTGGAGAGCTTGATTATTATATGTCTTGGCATTTTTCTTTTAGGGTCTATCCTTCCTGGGGTTTGTTGAACTTCTTGGATGCTTATCTCTTCACTTTTCAGGATATTAGGGAAATTTTTTCCATAAGTTCTTCAATTATTTCCTCTGTAGGACTTGTGTGACTCTTTCAGTTCCAGAATGCTGATCATTCTTAAGTTATTCCTCTGCATGTTGTCCAACATGAATCTTAGACCTTCTTCAGATTTTTTAATCCTTTTTTCTGTTTGCTCTTTTATCATAGTGGTATTGAGAGATTTATCCTCAAGCTCACTAGTTCTGGCTTCCATCTCTTCAATTCTACTCCTTTGCCCTTTCAGTGAATTGTCTATTTCTGATATTCTATTATTAATCATTTGGACCTCTTTCTGTAGGTTTTGAATTGTTTCCAATGCAGTATCTATTTTATTTAATTCTTCCTGTAGCAGTTTCTTGACTTCTTCCTTATTTTTCTCAACTCCATTGTAAAGTGTTTTGATACATTTTATAATCATTTTTTTCTGAATTCTATCTCAGGGATTTCTAAATCCTGCCCTCCTTCCAGTATGGAGTGTAACTCTAGCTCATTTGTCTCAGTAATGTTATCTTGTTTCTGGACATGTGCTTATATGGTCATCTGTTTTTTGGGCATATTCAGGAGTTATCTGTGGCCTTACTACTTACATGGGTGTGGATTTTGGTATTTTTATGTTTTTCTGATTGTCTCTAGGTAGCTGTGATCAGGAGAAGCACTTGAAGGATAAATTTTTGTAGAAAAGAAATGGAGGAGAATTAAAGTTTGGATCTTCTCACAGTCTCTATACAAAAGAATGGAACATTAGAGCCTTGGGCTGCCAAGAAGAATGTTGGAGAGTCAACATTAAGTTAGAGATTATATGCTTACTCTTTTGGCAAACAGGCATATTTGAATGTGAAAAGAAGGTATACATTATTTGATATTGTGGCAATGATATCAATTTTTTTATGTTCTTTTTTCTTAGCTGTTAAAATTACAGAAAATAATTTATTTTAAATCTTTGTGAAAATGTTCTATGAAATCAGAGCTAGAGTACATAATACAAAAAGATGTACAAATAAATCTACTAAGTATGTACATCTAGATTTATTATGTTATACTTTATTGTACTTAGCAGATATTTTGATTTGTACAAACTGAAGGTTCTTGGATATCCTGCATTGCGGGTATATATCAGTATCATTTTTTTCCCCCCCAAAACATGCACTCACATAAAGTCTTTGTGTCGAATTTTGATAATTTTCACAGTATTTAAAACATTTTATAATGATAGTAGATTATACTGTAAACTATAAGCATTGGGAAACCAACACATAAGAAAAACTCATGTGACTTACTTTATTGCTATATTTGCATTACTGTGATTGTCTCGAACTGAACCACAATATCTCTGAGGTATGTCATTACATTATCAAGGTATATGGATTATTTGGGTTGAATGGCCATTATAACAAATTTTTATTAGTGTTTCCAAGTTTTTCTGTTTAAAAGCAGAGCATAAAATTTTTAAAGAAAACACTATAGAAAGAAAAAAATCATTTTATAACATTTATTTATAAAAATAGATATTATAGAGGCAGTTGAAGAGTTAAGTGAGACTATAGCAAGGCAATATGTTTTTCTATTACTACAGAATGCCCAATTATGACAAAAATCCTTAAAAGTTGGGAACAATTAACAGTCATATGGGGATTCTGTTTATTTTCCTGAAAGCAAGAAGTAAAACATCATTTAGGAATGCTTAAAAATAGGTATTGTTCAGTTACTAAGGTGATAATACTAATGAAAGATGCACAGACACTTTCTAAGAAAACTGCATATATTTTATCCCTAATTCTTAAAATTAGTTCATAAAATATTTGCAGCTATAACATATATTGAAGTACTA
>NW_006408827.1:795983-799455 GCF_000296735.1 Chrysochloris asiatica
GAGATGGATGGGCAAAGTGGCAGCCTCAATGGGCTCAAACATGGCAACAACTGTAAGGTTGACCCAAGACCCAGCAGTCTTTTGTTCTATTGCGCAAAGGGTCTCTATGAATAGGTACCGACTTGATGGTACCTAACAACAAAAACAACAATGACAACATATTGACTATTGCTGGTTTATGCCTTTGTTTTATTTCATAACAAAAAAGTTTTTGTTATTTTTAAGGGCCATCGAGTTAATTCTGACACATTGCAATCCTATATAAAGTTTCCAAGGCTGTAAATCTTTGAAGCAGCAAAAAGTATCAGTTTTCTCCCACAGAGCAGCGGATGAGTTCAAACTACTGACCTTATAGATCCCAGTCCAGTGTTTATACTGCAGACCCACCAGATACACAATATTAAGCTTTTCTAATGAGGCAAATGTTTTTAAATTTAGTGTACATAAAAATTACCTGGGCTGTGACTGTAAATGCAAAATCCATATCCATATGGGCAATGGTTTTAAGTCATTGAGTCAGAAATGCCAAAGATATTGACATGTGTATCTCATGAAGGTGGTTTTCTGAGAAATATTTCCTGGGGAGATTCCAGTGTTGACTTCAGGAACTAATTAAAAATGACCATCCATCATCAGTTTACATGTAATAATAATTAAAATATTAATAAGATGTAAAAATCTTGTATTAAAAATAATTTATTATATATTAAGCAATAGAAAATGACTTTGAATTGAAAAAAATCATGTATAGTCTCCAAATATTAATTAATATAATATTTAATTATTTATTGTTGCTATTAAGTGTCGTTGGATCAGGTCTGAGTCATAGACACCCTATGTTATAGGATTTCCGAGGAGCGACTGGTGAGTTTGAACTGCTGAACTTGCAGTTCAAACTGACCTAGCAGTTAAGTACATTATCTTGCAGAGCCACACAAGAAATCCAATTAATTATTGTTGTTGTTATTGTTGTAAAGTGCCATCTAGTCCCTAATTCTTAAAATTAGTTCATAAAATATTTGCAGCTATAACAAATATATAACAAATATAACAATAAACAGTGACACTGTTTATTGTTTCCTAGGAGCAGCTGGTGAGCTTGAACTACCAACCTTACATTTCATACTGACCCCGCGGCCCAGTGCATTAACCCACAGTGCCACACCAGGACTCCTATAGTTGATGCTATGTCGGTTTCTGACTCATTGCAAATGTGTATAGGGTTTCCAAAGAGTGGCTGGTGGGCTTAAACCACTAGTTAGCAGCTCAGTGCTTCCCCTACAGTGCCACATGAGGAGTAAAACTTTGAGTTGAAATATTAAGCTTCCAGAGAAGAAAGCATTCCTGCCAACACCTTAATTTTAGCCTGTGGAGACCTGTGCCAGACTTGTCACCTAAAGAACTTAATAATAAATGGATATTGCTTTAAGATGCTAATTTTTGGCAATGTGTTACAATGGCAATAGAAAACTTAGGCAGAGGCAATGGGACACTAGAAAGACAAGAACTAATATTGCTGATCTGAAACTGCTATCTTTAAAAGTTCTGTTTGTTGGGCTGAATTTGACCACATTCCATGGACTTCCTGAAATATTGACCTGGATATGACAGAGAGAAGAGGAAGGGCTGGATGGTCCAATGTGTGGTGAGAACTGGGGACACCTGAGCCCATGGACAAAAACATAGCTATGGAGGGCTAGAGTTGAGAATGAAGCAATCAGCTGATATGACATGAGGGGAGATGCACAAGGACATCTAAACTTGTAGATAGTATCCATTTGACCTAGTCTTGGTGGTTTGATGATCACAACTTGACTAGAGGAAGATAAAACACACACGCAAGAATATAATTTTTGATGAAAGAAGCAAGGATAAATTGCTACAATTTGATGGACTTGATCTATACTCTGGAGGTTGATGTTGTTGTTTAATGCCACCGAGTCGGTTCTGACACATAGAGACCCTGTATAGGGTTTCCAAGGAGCGACTGGTGAGCTTGAACCACTGACCTTTTGGTTCAAATGACTTTGCAATCTGATGCATTAACCTACAGTGCCACACCAGGACTCCATACTCTGTAGGTAGTAGCTCTAAATATCAACACGGAGGGAAGGAGTTTTCCCATCAAGTATCAATGCTATTCCCTCTGTAAACCTGGTAGATAGGAACAAGCAACTTAGACATTGGCTACCTAAAATGAGGGGAGGATAAAGGCACAAAGTGACTGGCTTACAAGGTTTCAAGAGAGAGTTTAGTTTAAGAGTGTGTGAGGGAAGATAGTGTCCCCACTGAATAGTTTTCATCTTGTCTAGATGGATCTGGTTAAAAGAAATGGGGATAAGATTCTTGTGATTCATTAGTGAGTAATTGTTATTATGACTAATTGCGACTGTCACAATTGTAAAGGTAGAAGTTTTGTAACAAAAATGAGGGAGTAGTTTATCTAACAGTCCAGGAACAGAGGACCCTAGGATCATCAAGGGAAAAAAGCACAAGCAGAATGCAGGACCTTATCCAGAGGAAGAGTGACACCAGAGATAGAGGCTGAGATGGGAACATGGAGAGAGAGAGCAGCTGAGGACTATAGATTTATAGGAAGAGAGGGACTGAGAGCTGGTGGTCTGCAGGAAGACTTGCAGAATGTGCCAACTGGTGGTGTAAACTATTATATATGCCTGTTGTTGTTGTTGTTATATGCCGTGGAGTCGATTCCAACTCATAGCGACCCTGTACAGGGTTTCCGAGGCTGAAAATCTTTACAGGAGCAGAAAGCCTCATCTTTCTCCCACAGAACAGCTGGTAGTTTCGAACTGCTGACCTTGGGGTTCACAGCCCGATTCGTAACCACTACGCTACCAGAGTTCCTATATATGCCTGAGTGTTAAAAAACAAAACAAACCAAAACTAAACTAAGATGAATAGAGAGGAGTTGTTGTTAACTGATGGTACATGGAGGGGATTATAAACATTGTAATGAAACAAGGCATATGATGTTGAATGTAAAACTGATGATCTGCCCTGTAAACTTTCATTCAATTCACAATAAAAACATTAAAAAATAAAAAAATAAAAAGTTCTGTTTGAATGGTTGGCCTTGTCTGACATCTAGGAACTTTAAGAATCAGGCTATGAACCTCAAGATCAGCAGTTCGAAACTACCAGTGGTTCCGTGGGAGAAAGATGAGGCTTTCTGATCCCATAAAGATTTACAGCCTCGGAAACCCTGTACAGGGTCGCTATGAGTAGGAACCGACTCAATGGCACATAACAACAACAACAACATTTGCTAACTAAAAAAAGGTGATTTATATTTTTTACACTGTTTGCTTGATCAAGATGGTTTTAGCTGCAATGTGCTTTCTTTTGGGAGCCTGGAATTTAAGTGATTTAAGCAGAATGGTGAGTGATGAGTATCCAATAAAAGAATTAAGTATTGTCTTAGAGAAATATTGTAGCAAGTGTCATATATATA
>NW_006408827.1:801320-825648 GCF_000296735.1 Chrysochloris asiatica
TATACATTTTCTTATGATTCTGAAGGCTTGAAGTTCAAATTATGGTCTCAACCAATTTGATTTCTTTTAGTTTCTGGTGACTGTCATCAATTTTTCACTTTCAAGGTCTTAGAATTATTTGGTAGTCTTTGGTATCTGTCTTCACCTTATATCTCTGTATCGATTTTGTTCCTTTGATAAATTAGAAATGATTACATTTAGGATCCCCCTACTGTTTTGATGTATTTAGCATAAGAAAAGACAACCCCTATTTCCAAATTGTGTCAAAATTTTTAAATATACTTGAGGGGACACAATTTCATCCATAACAAGTGCTGAGTCTCTAATTGGCTTCCTTGGTTAAAAATACCATACTTGTGTTTGGTGTTGCAGTTTCATTGTCTAGGTGATATTATGAATTGTGTGACTCTTGGAAGGAAGAGTATAAATAAGGATTATTACTGTTGCTAGGTGCCTTCAAGTTGGTTCTGACCCATAGCACCTTATATAGGGTTTCTGAGGAGTGGTTGGTGAACTTTAACTGCCGGCCTTGTAGCTCAAACCAACTTTGAAGTACAGCAAATAAGCCCACAGTGTCACACCAGGACTCCTAAATAAGAAATTGTTGTTAAGTGCCATCGAATCAGTTCTGACCCATAGCGACCCTGTATAGGGTTTCCGAGGAGCAGTTGGTGAGCTTGAACCGCCGACCTTGCAGTCTGGTGCATTAATCCACAGCACCATACCAAGACTCCAAATAAGAAATACTTTACATGAATTCTTACAGACACCACCTATATTGACCAGTTGTGCATCCTTATGGCATTGGTGTTGTTGTTGTCAGGTGCCATCGAGTTGGAACCGACTCATAGTGACTCCATGCACAGCAGAACGAAACAATGTCCGGTCCTGGGCCAATCTCACTACCGCTGCCACACTTGAGTCCATCAATGATGCCACCTGTCCAATCCATCTCATTAGGAATCTTCCTCTTTTTCTCTGACCCTCCACCTTACCCAGCATGACATCCTTCTCCAGTGACTGTTTCCTCCGGACAATATGTCCAAAGTATGAGAGACGAAGCTTAGCCATCCTGGCCTCCAAGGACCATTATGGCTGTACTTCTTCCAAAACAGATCTATTGGTTCTTTTGGCAGTCCATGGCACTTTCAGTATTCTCCTCCAACACCACAACTCAAAGGCATCAATTCTTCTATGATCTTCCTTATTCACTGTCCAGCTTTCGTATCCATATGAGGCTATTGAAAATACCATGGCCTGGGTCAGGAGCACCTTAGTCCTCAAGCTGACATCTCTGCTGTTCAACACTTTAAAAAGTTCCTGTGTAGCAGATTTGCCCAATGCAATACGTCGTCTGATCTCTTGACTGCTGCTTCTGTGAGTGTTGATAGTTGATCCGAGAAGAATGAAGTCCTTGACAACTTCAATCATTTCTCCATTGATAAGAATGTTGTTTATTGGTCCAGTGGTGAGGATTTTATAGATAATCTTTTAGTACAAATATACATTGCCTAAATCTTCCTGCAAATTTCCAAATATGTTGGTGATTTTGTGGGCCTTGACACAGATGTCATTTCAGAAACTTATTCATGAATGTTTCCGTGGTCTTTAGAGGAGAGACTGTAGATCTGAAATTATTTCAAAGTAAAAAGCACAATAAAATAAATAAAATGTAAAATCCATTCCTAATGCTGTTGTTGTTGTTATGTGCTGTGGAGTCTGTTCCGACTCATAGTGACCCTGTACAGGGTTTCCAAGGCTCTAAATCTTTATGGGAGCAGAAAGCCTCATCTTTCTCCTGTGGAACAGCTGGTATTTTTGAACTAATGACCCTGAGGTTAGCAGCCAATTTGTAACCACTATATTAGCAGAGCTCATATTAGTCCTATTAGGACTGTAAAAAAATGTTAGTTTTTACAACACTAACAATTTTACAAATATAATTTATTTTAATAGAATCAGCACAAGTCTAGTGCCTATGACGTGGAGGGTAAAGATATACCAAATGTCTGAATTTTCCAAGATGCTGTACCACACCATTATCTCTGATAACAGCCATCCCTCTTCTACTCAATACATTTTCTTATATCTTAGGATCCCACAATTCCCTGAAATGTCTTACAAAACTCACGATGTAGAGATTAACTGATGCAAATGTAGAGACTGGCAATTCCCAAATTCATGGTTCAGAATTGAGCCTGGAGGAATCTTCTCACCTATATTAAAGCAGGGGCAGAGGGACTCAAATGGACAGGTCTGACAACAGACTGTTGATGCACAAGCAGTGAATCAGGTCAGGTGATAGGCTACAAATCCCATGAAATCAGACAGAGAAGAGTCAGATGCAGAATCCAGAGCAACAGAGTGAGCTTTGCCAAAGCATGCCTATATTGGATGAAGATTATACCCAAAAGATATAAGTGAAAGCATACTTCATCCTTAATCCCATTTTATTCCTGCCTCATTAACAATTCACTCTGTAACCACAGGCATAGAAGTTAGGATTTATAATGCATCACAAAATGGAGGAACATGACTGTTGTTCCTGTTAAGTGCCTTCAATTCAGTTCTGACTAATAGTAACACTGTATCGGTTTCCAAGAATAAGCTGAAGAATTTGAACTACCAACCTTACAGTTCAAACACACCTGGGGGTCCAGTACTTTATCTCATAACACCACACCAGGACTAGAAGGGCCATATTAAGTAATTAACTTCACTGAAAATTTAATATTATATACATTGACATTTTTGTTTTCTAATTTCTAGATTTGGCAAGAAACAACTGGGCACTGAGTATGAAACTAAAGTAAATTTTCTTGTTTCTGTTTTTTTTTTTTTTTTTTTAGTTAAGAAAGTATTTTGAGAAGCATCAATTTAAGCAAAAAAATATATTGAAGTTTCCATTTTAAGTCGTAATTGCTGTTGTTTTTGTTATGTGCCATGGAGTTGGTTCTGACTTATAGCAACCCTGTATAGGGTTTCTGAGGCCATAAATATTTACGGGAGCAGAAAGACTCATCTTTCTCCCACGAACAGATGGTAGTTTCAAACTGCTGACCTTGCAGTTTGCAGCCCGATTCACAACCACTATGCTACCAGAACTCCTTTAAGTCTTAATAGTAATCCAGAATTGTAATTTATAGAAAAATGAAACACATTTTAAGTAGGAAAATTTGTATGCAATTTCTTTAGAGAATTGAAAAAATATTTTATTAGTTCCCAAAATTAGTTTCTCATAATAAAATTATATAGGTCAATCTTCACATAGGGATTACTGGTTTCCATAGATTACATGACAGCTTTACACATGGATCTCATCACATGGAATACAGAGAAATCAAATTGACTACATCTGTGGATAGAGATGGTGGAAAAGCTCCATATCATCAGCCAATGAAAGGATGAGGCAGATTGTGGAACAGACATCAATTTCTCTTACGCAATCGTAGTTGAAGGAAATGAAAATAAGCCCATGAGAGCCAAAATGTGACTTTGAATATATCCCACCTGAATTTAGAGATCATCTGAGGAACAGATTAATGCATTAGACACTAAATACCAAAGACAAGAGTTGTGGGATGACATCAAGAATATCATACCGCAAGAAAAAAGGGTCATTAAGAAGACAAGAAAGACAGAAAAGTTCAAAATCGATGACAGAAGAGACTCGGATTCTTGCTCTCCAGCATAGAGATTCTAAAGCAAACAGAAGTGAGGAGATACAAGAGATGAACAGAAAAGATCAGCTTGAGAAGACAAAGTCAAATATTATAAAAAAATGTGAAAATACTTGGTGTTGGAAAACCAAAGAAGAAGATCACACTCAGCATTTCTTAAGCTGAGGGAAGTGAAAAAAAATACAAGTCTCGACTTGCGGTATTGAAGGTTTTTGTGGGCAAAATATTGAATGATGCACCAAAATAAGATGGAAGTAATACACAGAGTCAAAGCATCAAAAAGAAATGGTTAATGTTCAACCATTGCAAGAGGTAGCATATAATTAAGAGCCAACGATCCTAAAGGAAGAAGGCCAAGGTTCATTAGCAAACAACAAGGCTCTGGGAATTGATGGAATACAAATTGAAGTCCTTCAGTAAACAGATAAGGCACTGAAGGCACTCACTCATCTATGCAAATAAATTTAGAAGACAACTACATGGTGAACTAATTGGAAGAGATTTTTATTTGTGCCCATTCCAAAGAGAGGTGACCAAACAGAATACAGAATTCAATAGACAATAACATTGATCTCCCATGTGAGTAAAGTTTTACTAAAGGTAACACAGAAGCGGCTGCAAACAAACATTGGCAATGAACTTCCAGAGTTTCCAGCTGGTTTCAGAAGAGGATATGGAATAAGGGATATCATTGCTGGTATCTGATGGATCTTGTAGAGAATACCAGAAAGATGTTTACCTGTGTTTTATTTGCTACAAAAAGGCTTTCGATTGGGTGAATCATACAAGCTCTGGACCACATTGTGAAGTATGAGTATTGCGGAACACTTAATTGTGCTCATGAGGAACCTGTACATAGATCAAGAGGCAGTTGTTCAAACAGAACAAGGGAACACTGAATCCTTTAAATTTAGGAAAGGTGTGTGCCAGGGATTTATCCTTTGAACATTTTTATTCAATCTGTTTGCTGAGCAAATAATCCAAGAAGCTGGGTTATATGAAGAAGAATGTGGCATCAGGATTGGAGGAAGAATCATTAACAACTTGTGGTATGCAGATGATATAACCTTGCTTGGGGAAAGTGAAGAGGATTTAGAGTACTTACTGATGAAGATCAAAGACCACAGCCTTCAGTATGGGCTGCATCTCAATTTAAAGAACACCAACATGCTCATCACTGGACCAGTAAACAGCATGCACATAAATGGAGAAAAGATTGAAGTTATAAAAGACTTTATTTTGCTCAGATCAACTATCAACACTCATCTATCAACTATAAGCAGCAGCCAAGATATTAAACAACGTATTGCATGAGCTTAATCTTTTGCACAAGGCCTTTTTAAAGTGTTGAAGAACCAAGATGTCAGTTTGAGGACTAAAATGCACCTGACCAAGCCATGATATTTTCAACAACCTCATATGCATGCAAAGGTGGATAGTGAATAAGGAAGAGAAAGAAGAATTGATGCATTTGAGTTATGGTGTTGGAGGAG
Organism: Chrysochloris asiatica; assembly: GCF_000296735.1. Classification (NCBI taxonomy): domain Eukaryota; kingdom Metazoa; phylum Chordata; class Mammalia; order Afrosoricida; family Chrysochloridae; genus Chrysochloris; species Chrysochloris asiatica. Next base: position 806,494 of record NW_006408827.1, read on the forward strand.
AATATTGAAGGTACCATGGATGGTGTAAAGAACAAGCAGCTCTGTGTTGAAAGAGGTACAGTAAAAGTGCTCCTTGATAACCAAGATGGCCAAACTTCATCTCTCATACTTTGGACATATTGTCAGGAGAGATCAGTCACTGGTGAAGAATATCATACTCAGTAAAGTAGAGGGTCAGAGAAAAAAAATTAAGTAATCCAATGAGATTCATTGACACCGTAATGGCAACTATGCACTCAGGCTTAGCAATTATTGTGAGGTTGGCCCAGGACCGGAGAGTGTGTCATTCTTTTATACATAGGGTTGCTATGAGTTAGTTCTGAGTCTATATCACCTAACAACAACAACAGTACTTGTTACCAAGTCCTCATCTAGTGCTGTGAGTTAATGCAATGGACTGCAAAGTCGGTTTGAACTGCAATGTAGGTGTTTCAAAACCACCAGCAAAAACTCTATACAGGGTCCCTATGGGTCAGAATCACTTGATGGCAATTAGCAACAACAAGTGCTTGTTATAGATATAATTGTTCTTGATGGAAATTCCATTTTATTTTGTATAATTTGCAAACATAATCAAAATAGGTGCCTTTTATCATATTTTTTCCCTTCAGTTTTGGCTGACACTGTAGGACTAGTACTGGATTAGTAATTGCAAAGATGGCTGTTCAAAGTCACTAGTTGCTCCTCAGAAACTCTACTCAGAGTCCATGAATAGGAACCTAAGTGATAGCATTTAACAACAACAACAACAATACTTCTTTATGAGACCTGGTGGCAGAGTGGGGTATGATTTAGGCTATTTACCTCTCGGGTAGTGGTTGGAATCTACCTGTTGATCTTTGGGAGAAAGATGAGGCTTTCTGCTCCCTTAGATATTTATAGCATCAGAAACTCTGTATAAGTTCTCTATAATTCAGAACCAACTCAAGGCACACAGCAATACATCAACAAAACTTCTTTAAAACCATAGTATATAAATTATAAAAATTACATGCATACATTCATTAAAAATTGATTCTCTTTGACATGGAAAAACACTATGGACATATGGTGGGGTAAGTATAGTGGGACTATTTGTGATCTCAAATATGGGAATCACTATACAGGAAATATTGAGCAAACAACCTAACTTGTTTAAAATTATTTTTGCTGTATTTGTTGTTAGGTGCCATTGAGTAGGTGCCAATTCATAGCATCCCTATGCACAAGAGAACAAAACACTGCCCGGTACTGAGCCAACCTCACAATTGTTACCAAGCTTGAGATCATTGATGCTGCCACTTTGCCAATCCATCTTGCTGTGCGTCTTCCTCTTTTTCTCTGACTTTCCACCTTATCAAACATGATATCTTGTCCAGTGACTGATCCCTCCTGACAATATGTCCGAATTGTGAAACATGAGGTTTGGCCATCCTGGACTCTCAGGAGCACTCTGGCTGTACTTCTTCCAACACAGATCTGTTTGTTCTTTCAGCAGCCCATGGTACTTTCAATATTCTCCTCCAACCCCATAACTCAAATACATCAATTCTTCTATGTTCTTCCTTATTCATTGCCCAACTTTCACATACATATGGGTTTATTGAAACTATCATGGATTGGGTCAGGCACACCTTAGTCCTCAAGCTGACATCTTTGCTCCTCAACATTTTAAAAAGTTCTTTGCAGCAGATTTCCCTAATGTAATACATCATTTGGTTTTTTAACTGCTGCTTCCATGAGTGTTTATCATTGATCCAAGAAAAATTAAGTCCTTGACAACATCAATCTTTTCTCCATTGATAAGAATGTTGTTTATTGGTCCAGTGATGATAATTTTTGTTTTATGTTGAGATGCAGTCCATACCAAAAGCTGTGCTCTTTGATCTTCATCAGTAAGTAATTTAAGACCTCTTCATTTTCAGCAAGCAAGGTTGTTTCATCTGCATATCACAGGTTGTTAACGAGTTTGCCTCCAACCCTGATGCCACGTTTTTCTTCATATAACACAGCTTCTCAGATTATTTGCTCAGCCTACAGTTTGAATAAGTATAGTGAAATAATACACCTCTGTGGCACACATTCCTAATTTTAAACCATTCAGTGTTCCCATATTCTGTTTAAACAACTGCCTCTTGGTCCATGTACAGATTCCTCATGAGCACAATTAAGTGTTCTGGAATACTCATACTATGCAATGTTGTCCATAGCTTGGCATGATGTACACAATAGAAAAGCTTTGTGTAGTCAATAAAATACAGGTAAACATCTTTCTGGTATTCTCTGATTTCAGGCAAGATTCATCTGATGTCAGCAATGATATCCCTCATTCCACATCCTCTTCTGAATCCGGTTTGAACCAGATTGAATGTTAAATGTTGATTACCCCAAATTTTCAAACTTAATGTGAGTATTTGAAATGTCAAACTGAGTTAACAAACTATAATTTTAACAATTAGAAATACTACAATAAGAAAAGTCTATCCACTTTAAGCCTTAAATTCTCTATTGCTTACCTAATTAGAGGATTTTAAATTAAGCTGAGCAAGGATCAATTATCCTCCCTAAAAAGATTGTAATTTTTCCAACCGATAAGCTAAAAAGACATAAAATAATAATCCACAAACCACATTATTTTTCTGGACTGTCAACCTTTGCTCTGCAATTTTGTTCCATGGTACTGTATACTTCATAATTCTTACATTAAGACATAAGAGCATGCTCACTTATTTAAGTGAAAAAAAAAAAATATGTCTTAACGCTAGGCATCTTTGACATCATTATCAAAGTAGTCATATGAAAGGCAAAGAAAAAAATTACTACATAATAAGACAATTCAAATTTACACATAAATGGTGTTATAGAATATTCTATAGATTATACAAGCAAAGTTCTACTCTTCATAATATTAATAAATCACAATTAATATTGACTTAGATATCATTGGAAGCACTCAGATAAATGAGTTGACAAACTAACTGGAACATGAATTCAAACATACCAACAGTTAGGAAGATGACACATAACAGGGCAACTTGTTTTTTTACTTTTGAACATAGATTTTCTATGAGTCTAAGACAACTGAAGAGCAAATAGCAGCCATACAACTTTCATTGATATTAAATGTTCAACTTTCTTAAAATGTATATGGAAATATAGATTGACAGAAATGTTTAGTTTTTGGCACCTCAAATTTTTACTGACTTCTTAAAGAAATTGTTTTGTATTTAAACAGATAAAAGAAAATATTAGAATATTAGAAGATATCATATTGCTGTGAGGTGCTGTCAGTTTAGTTCTGATTCACACCTACTTTATGTACAACAGAACCAGTGTTGAATTATTCTTAAGTAAGGTAAGCATGGAGTCCTCATATGATGCTCCTGTTTAATGCTCTGGACAACAATGTCAGTTTAAACCACAGGTTAGCGGTTCGAGCTCACCAGCCACTCCTCAGATACTCCATATAGGGTAGCTATAAGCTATAACTTAACAACAACAACAACAAGCTATAATAGACTTGGCCGCACTTAACTAGATTTTACTTGTATTTTCTTACTAATCTGTAGTGAAGACTTTCACTTTTTTTTTTTTTTTAATTTTTAACCATATTGAAAGTCCTGTTTCTGTCACCTGTCTGTCTCCCAACCCTCATAGCTCCTTCCTATTGAATCAGAGCATAGTTCTAATTTATAATTCTTAAAATGAATGGAGATTCTAGTAAGCAAGGTAAGAATCAGTACTTTTACTTACTCATCTTCAGTGAACAGTTTCACGTATATTTCACCACACTGGAACAACCCATGTGAAGTTGTTCACAACAAATTGTTAAGAAACCACAAATAAGCCACATGTTTACTTTCCTTATTATGCAATCTGTCCAGAACAGAATAAAATTCCACCTGATCCATCCTCACAGTCATTGCTATGTTTAGTCTATTGTTGTAGTCACTGTGTCAGTAAATTTCATTGAAGGGCTTCCTTTTTTGGTTGACTCTTTACTTTACCAAGCATGATGCCCTTCTATAGTCAATGGGATATGTTCTACATTTAAATTTTCATTAAGTTTATATGTTTGAACAAATTTAGTGTGTGTTTTAAAGTAATAACATGGGATAGTTAATGTTCTCACAAAAGGATAATTCTAATATAGCAAAAAAAAAAAAATGTAGTTCTTTAAAACAATAAGAAAATTATCTCCTTGGCATAAAAAAACTTAGATTTTAGATCTCTACTTGATTATACCTAATGCAAAATTCATTAGTGTTTAGTGGCAAGCATTTCAGAGTGCTTTTATCAAAAGGTCCAAATAAATTTGATGGGTCATAATGTAAAATCAGTGGAATAATTCAGGAATCCAATTATCCTCAGTCTTATTTAGGTTAGTTGACACTAACCTCTAGTGACTAGTCATAGACTTTAGATATATACATACTAAGATAAGTCAAAATAAATTTCTACAAACTCATAGACACTTTTATTAAACAAAAATATCAAAATGTGAAGCTATCATTTCTCTTGATATCCTCCATCAAGGTCTATGCTCTTCTGAAAACATTGTTTCCCTCTCTCTGACCATTCCCCAAAGAGTTCTTTGATCTTTGATTCACACTATATCAAATTGGCAGTTTGGGCATCCTTCAGGTAATCAAATTATGTTCCTAAAAATGTTCTTTTAGTTTTGGAATAAAAGGGTTTGAAGGGGCAAATTCAGGATATATAACTCATTCAACAATGAGTTTTTGAGTCCTATCATTCGCAATAAAACAACAGTATCAGATGGAGTCCTGGTGTGGCACTATGGGCTAATGTGTCAGACTACAAAGTTGTATGAACTGCAAGATCGATGGTTCAAGCTCTCCAGCTGTTCCTTGGAAACCCTATAAAGGGTTGCTATGGGTTGGAATCGACTCAATGACATTAAAACCAACAAATCAGATAGAGCATCATCTTCTGTCAGTTTGTTGTTCCGTGATGGGTTGCATGCTGCTGTGATGCTGGAAGCTATGACACAGGTGTTTTAAAGACCAGCAAGAACACCATGGTGAACAGGTATCAGTAGAGTTTCCTGACTAAGACAGACTAGGAAGAAGGAGCAGTGGACTATTTCTGAGTGTTTAGCCACTGAAAACATTATGAATCGCAACATAGCATTGTCATATATAGTGGCAGAAGATGAAAACATTTGAAAAGAGCCAAAATATTGACAGATGCAATCATATGACTGGAATTAGAATATTGATGGATATAGTGCCAGATGAGGGCAATTAAAATACTGGGGAAGAGCTGTCACCTCAAAGTAGAGTTGACTATAATAGCTTGACTGAGCAAAGCGTTGGGGATATCTATATGCTAATAAGGCAAAATTCAAAATGTGGAGAAACAACTTCAAACATCCATTAGTAATCAGAACCTGGAATGTAAACAGTGTGAAACTAGGAAAATTGGAGTTGTCAAAAATAAATGGAATACATGAACACTGATATCCTACATATTAGTGAGCTGAGATAGCCAGGAATTGGTCATTTAAAATCTGATATTTCTTACGGTTTAATATGCCTTGAACGACAAATTGAAGAGGGATGATGTCACAGTCATCATAAAAAAGAATATATCAATATCTATCCTGAGGTGCAATGCTTTTACAGGATAATATCCATAAACCTACAAGAAAGATCTGTTAATACCATTCACTATTATCCAACTGGTAGCGTAGTGGTTACGAATCGGGCTGCGAACCTTAAGGTCAGCGGTTCGAAACTACCAGTCGCTCCGCGGGAGAAAGATGAGGCTTTCTACTCCCGTAAAGATTTACACCCTCGGAAACCCTGTACAGGGTCGCTATGGGTCGGACCCGACTCGATGGCACTTAACAACAACAACAACAACAACAATCACTAAAGGAGCTCTGGTAGCGTGGTGGTTACAAATAGGGCTGCAAACCGCAAGGTCAGCAGTTCGAAACTTCCAGCTGTTCAGCAGAAGAAAGATGAGGCTTTCTGCTCCCGTAAAGATTTACAACCTTAGAAACCCTGTACAGGGTCGCTGTGGGTCAGAATCGACTCGACAGCACTTAACAACAACAACAACAAACACTAAAGCCAATGATGATAAAATAGAATAATTCTGTCAAGTTCTTCAGTCTGAAATTGATCAAATATGCAATCAAGAATCATTTATGATTACTGATGATTGGAATGCAATGGTTGGAAGCAAAAAGGAAGGATAAGTTAGAAAATATGGTCTTGATGAGAGATATGATGCTGGAGATCACATGATAGATTTTGGCAAGAACAATGACTTATTTCTTACAAATAACTTAAAAAATCATAAAATATTACAACATCCATGGTCCTTACCAGATGAAATACAGAAGAATCAAAATGCCTAAATATACAGAAAGAGATGGTGGAAAAGCTCAATATCATCAGCCAAACCAAGGCAATGGGCAGACTGGAACAGAACATCAATTTCTCATATGCAAATTCAGGCTGAAGCTGAAAAAAATTAAAACATGAGCCAAAATATGACCGTGAACATATACCATCTGAATTGTAGACAATCTCAAGGACAGATTTAATGCATTACACACTAATGGTCAAAGATTAGGAGAGTTGTGGGATGACATAAGGAACAACATACAGGAAGAAAGCATCAGGCCATTAAAAATATAGAAATGAAAGAAAAGTCTAATTGGATGTCAATAGACACCCAATAATCTACTTACTCAGCATAAAGATTGAGTAAGTATGGTGAAAGGATACAAACCTGGTATACACATTTCCTGATTTTAAAGCATTCAGTATCCTCTTGCTGTGTTTGAGTGACTGTCTTTTTATCTATATACACATTCCTTAGTTTTACTCGTAATACAGTAACTGATAGATCCCCTGAGATTATAGTCCTTAGCCATCCTTCAGGTCTGGAAACTAATGTACCCTCATGGATTTATATTCAGGTAACAATAGGTAATTCTATAGAGGGAACTGTATCACAGGGAAAGTATGCACACCTTAGAGTAATCAACCAAGTAAGATCAAAAGGGCAACATTTACAAAAGAGCAAAGATCAGAAGGCTAATTGTATATGTTTGACATCGATTTTAAAAACAGTCTTGGTATAATGTTTACTTCTTATTGCCTATGAGATGAAATAAGCTTAAAGGAAAAAGCTGCAGCATCATCCACATAGGTTTGATGGTGTAGCACTATGGACAACAAAAGAGTGGTAGTTTATTGACAAAAAATATATATCAAAATAAAGAGGTATCATCTGAATCTGAGAATCTGACAAAAAATCATGAAATCAGTAAAACATTTTATGCATCTGATTCCCAAGGGGTTTTATAGTTGTAAATGTCAAGACAGGTATATAGAAACAATTATGGGTGCTAGAAATCTTATGAAAATTTTACATTTATAGTAGATCAAGTTCAACAAGTAAAACCTTCCTCAGTTGAGTGATATCTTCTACTTTAAGCAAACTTCCCCCCCCTGGATCTCTTGACAACAGCAGCATCTAGAGTTTTCAGGGCTACCCCTGAGGGTCCAGACTCTAGGCTGCTGAACAACAGTTCTAATAATCAAGTAGAATTTTGAAGCCAATAAAATATATTTGAAAACAACCATGTGACCCTATTTAAACTATATTATTAATCTTTCATGTTATGATACTGATTATCAAGGATGATATACTGGATCATTATTTTTTTATTGGAATTTTGTGTGTGAATTCAATTTATTATTAGTAGCATTATTATTGCTGTTGTTATTGCTAATTACATTTTTAAAATCTAAGCTATGGTCAACAGAGCATACACCCTTAAGAAGCAGAGAAAGGGATTGATTTTTTTCCCACCTCCCAATGCCTTTTGTGATCTAATGAAATGCAGTGATCATTCTTTTGAAAATTTAGGCACTACTACATTATACAACATTGTTTATTTTGTGACTTGAAATATCCTAGTGAGTAGACCACCTGTACTATACAAGGAAAAGGAAATCATAAGGTAAAAAAAAGGTTAAAGGGTGGAGATAGAAAATGATTTGGTTTTCAGTGAAATTGACACATCATTTTTATGCAAATGTGTCTTCCCTCTTCCTATTCTGTAAGCTATTTCTCTCACAAAAAGATTTTTAGACTAATTGTTGTATCTGCCACTTGCTAAATCTGTTTTCTAAATTACAAATTCAGCCTTCACTGCGGGTGTACTGCCAACCACTTCTTTCACAAAAGATCTTTGTACTAATTGTTTTATCTGCTTCTTGCTAAATCTGTTTGCTAAATTATACCTTTCATTGAAATAACACCAAAACCTACTCAGGAAGCAATTAGTTGGTATTGACATTTTTTAAAAAAGCAAAGCTCATATGCCTTAGATTGTGTGGGAGGGTCTGAATGATAAATGTACAAATAATGTATTAGTCAAGGGACTTTTAGTAGGACATAATGTTTTTTGACAAATGCATTTTCTAAGACATTGGCCAAAAGTGACACTCTTGTCGTTCAATGTGCCTAAAACCAGGAAAGTACCATAACAAATTTTAGTGTGTGTTTTTATTAAAAAATAAATATTTCTGACACCTGTTCTGAATGAAAATAATAGAATATTCGGCATAAATGTTAAGCTTTCATGAATATTCTTTTTAATTGAATTTTTTAGAATATAATATAGCTTTGCCTCAGAAATATACAAAGCCTTTCTATTGTGTGGGTAAAAAAGGCATAGCAAAATTAACTACAGTGTTCTGTAGGATAAATACTGGACTGTAAACTACATGGTTAGTAGATTGAGGCATCAGCTATTTGAAGGAAGAAAGATGAGACTTTCGCTCCAGCAAAGATTTACAGTGTCAGAAACTTTACTCATGGTTGCTGTGCATCAGAACAAATTTGATGGTACTAATAATCAGCAACATATTATTCCAGATAGCTGGACACTAAATAAGGAAGACCAGAGAAAAATGATGCATTTGAATTCATGGTGTAGGCAAAGAAAACTGAATATACCATGGGCTACAAGAAGAGCAAACACAACTGTTTTAGAAGAAATATTGCCAAGTTATGGAGTCCTGGTATGATACAAAAGGATACTCACTGGACCTCAAGGTCAGCTTGAACCATAAAGTTCACTATTCAAATTCAACAGTTGCTCCTTGGAAACCATATACAGGGTAGTTATGAGTTGGAACTGAATTAACAACACATTATACCACTGCAGAGTTATTCCTTGAAAGTAACAATAAAAAAACTTTACCCTCATATTTGGACTGGTTGTCAGAAAGGACTGGATATCACAGAAATCACTGGAAAAGAGATTCAAGCTTGATAAAGTGGAGGCTTAAAAAAATAAATAAATAAAGAGGAAAATCCTGAATGAGATGGGTTGGCACAGTGGAAGCAAAAATGGACTCAAACATAGCAATAATTGAGCTGAAGTGCAGGATATGGTAATGTTTATTGGGTTGTACATAGGGCACTCTAGGACAACTAACCATAACATTATCACTGCTATATACTGCCATGTTGAATTCTAACTTCTATAAAAGCATATTAATTTGTCACTCTTTTGGAATAATACTTACAAATAAATCACCCTTAGGAAAACAATCATACCTTTTGTTGTTAGGTGCCATTGGCTCTGATGCATCGTTAATTTATGCACAACAGACAGAAACACTGCCCAGTCCTGTGCCTGTTTCACTATTGTTTTTATATTTAAGCTCATTGCTGCTGTCACTGTTACAATCCATCTTATTGCAGTCTTCCTATTTTTTACTGACCCTCCAGTTTACCAAGGTTGAAATTGTTCTCCAGGAACTGGTCCTTAGTGATAACATATCAAAACTATGAGGGACAATGTCTCATCATCCTGTCTTCTATGGAATATTCTGGCTGTATTTATGACACAGATTTGTTTGCTTCTTTAGTGGTCCATGATACTTTTAATATTCTTTTCCAACAGTATAATTCAAATAGATGAATTCTTCTTTGGTCTACCTTATTTATTGTCCAATTTTGACATGCATATAAGACCACTGAACGTACCATGACTTGGGTTATTCCTGAACACTTTAAGAGGGCTTGTGCAGCAGATTTGCCTAATGCAATATATCCTTTGGTTTCTTGATTGCTGCCTCCATAAGTGTTGATATTGTGGATCTATGTAAAATGAAGTCTTAGAAAAGTTCAATATTTTCTACAATTATAATGAAGAGAAAAGATTGAAGTTGTCAAGTACTTCATTCTTCTTGGATCAACTATCAACACTTGTGGAAGCAGTAGTCAGGAGATCAGATGATGTATTGCATTGGGAAAATCTGCTGCACAGGAACTTTTCGAAGTGTTGAAGAGCAGAGATGCCAGCTTGAGGACTAAGGTGCGCCTGACCCAAGCCATGGTATTTTCAATAGCCTCATATGGATGCAAAAGCTGGACAGTGTTATAAGGAAGATCATAGAAGAATTGATGCCTTTGAGTTGTGGTGTTGGAGAAGAATACTAAAAGTGCCATGGACAGCCAAAAGAACCAATAGATCTGTTTTGGAAGAAGTGCAGCAAGAGTGCTCCTTGGAGGCCAGGATGGCTAAGCTTCGTCTCTCCTACTTTGGACATGTAGTCCGGAGGAAACAATCGTTGGAGAAGGATGTCATGCTGGGTAGGATTGAGGGTCACAGAAAGAGAGGAAGACGCCCAATGAGATGGATCAGCCAGGTGGCATCATTGATGGCATCAAGTGTGGCAGCGGTAGTGAGGTTGGCCCAGGATGGGACATTGTTACGTTCTGCTGTGGATGGGGTCGCTATGAGTTGGTTCCAACTCGATGGCACCTGACAACAACAACAACAATAATGATATTATTTATTGGTCCAGTTATTTACATTGAGTTTCAATCCATATTAATGACTGTAGTCTTTGACCTTCATCACGATTCATTTTAAGTCATCTTTGTTTCCAGCAAGCAAAGTTGTATCATCTACAACTCGCAGGATGTTAATGCATTTTGCTCCAATCCTGATTCCAAGTTCATCTCCATATAATCTATATTCTAGGATTATTTGCTCAGCATACAAACTGAATAAGTATGGTGAGAAGATACAACACTGGCACAAACTTTTCCTAATTCTAAGGCATTAAGTATCAACATGTTCTGTTCTAATGACTGTTTCTTGTTCTGTGTAAAGTTCCTCATAAGCACAATTAAATGTTATATACATAAGAAGCAAAAACAAAAAAACAAAAAACAAAAAAAATGAGGAGATTGAAGAACAGATGAGTTCTAACATAGTGGGACACTGCTTCTCTAATGTTTGCCGTAAGGTAGAGCTGAGGTTCTGCATTGACTATGTACTCTATTACAATTGTTGATATTTCTCTAATGCTTCATATAATGAGGTTTATAAATTTTGTGTGTTTTCACAGCCCAGGAATACTTTACTATGAGCAGAAGTATTTCTAAATTTCAGGTTAAAATATAGGTATCAATGTCAGTGGTTCAAACCCAAAGACAGCATAAGAGACAATTATACACATGGACCTCACCATATGGAATATACAGAAATTAAATTTAAAACTTCTGTGGAAAGAGACAGTGGAAACGCTTCATATCATCAGCCAAAACAAGGCTAGGGGAAGACTGTGGAACAGACAATCATTTGCTCGTGTGTAAATTCAGACAGAAACTGAAGAAAATGAAAACAAGTCCACGAGAGCCAAAATATGACCTTGAATATATCCCACCTGAATTTAGATATCATCTGAAGAACAGCTTTTATACATTAAACACTAAAGATCAAAGACTAGAAGAGTTGTGGGATGACATCAAGAGCATCATACATGAAGAAATAAAAAAGTCATTAAGACAATAAAGAAGGGAAAGATCAAAATTGTTGTCAGAAAAGATACTGAAACTTGCTCTCCAGTGTAGAGATGCTAAAGCAAATGGAAGAAATGAGGCAGTACAAGAGCTGAACAGACAATTTCAAAGGTCATCTCAAGAAGATAAAGTCAAATAAAATGTCATCATTAATAATTAATTGATGAGTAAATATTGATGTAGCTCCAGTGCATTTAACATCCTTTTAACATTTTTAACATTCCTTTGCCATTATCAATATTGATTTATGTACAAATTAAAAATAAGTTAATTTGTTTTAAAATAAATTCATCTCCCTAGAGTTTAAACGTTCAATTTCACAATACTGAATTCCAATCTACAAAATTAACTTTATTTAAAGCATTTTTTGTCTTTTGGTGATGTTTTTTTTATTGGTATAGAATACTCACATTTCTTCTAACCTGATATAAATTCATTTATAAAGCACATTAAAGTTTAAAAACATGTTTGAAATTAAAAGAAATACAGGTAAATATCATTATTTATACAACCATACTGTGATCTGTGGGTAGATACATGGACACAGTCTCAATGTGTATGGGAGGGAAAGTGAAGTATACTCACAAATATATTAAGGTTTGACAGGATATTTCTAAGTTGGTATTTACCTTTGTTGTAAATATATTTATCAGTTTGGTGGAACATACAAAGGACACATTTATAAAAATTTCTTTGACATTGCCAAATGTCTAAGGGAATGAATTCCTGTTGTGGCACTGTGGGTTAATGTGCTGGACTACAAGGTCCCTTGAATCATAAAGTTGGTGTTTCAAGCTCACTAGTCGTTACTCAGAAACTGTCTATACAGGGATGCTACTAGTCAGAACCAACTTGATGCTACTTAACAAAAACAACAAGGGATGCATTGCTGGATTGGGGGCTCAGGACCATACTCTGGGGGAACAACATGATTAATTGGCATAATATAGTGCACAGACCATGTTCTGTGACCTACTTTGGAGACTAGTGACTGGGATCTTAAAAGGCTATGAGTGACTATCTTAGCCCCTCCCTGTGGAGAGGAAAGAAGAGCAATGAAAACTGAATAGTCTTGGAATGAAATAGTCTAATGTAGTAATAGAATATGTAATCATGGTTCTCCACAGCCCTCAATGGTTCTGATAGAAATCTTGTTAGAACATTCTTGGATAGTTTGGGAGAAAATGTGTAACAAAGTTCAAAAATTACTTTTTAAATGTTAGGTTTATTGATGAGAAGGAGATTGGAAAAAATCGAGACTGTGTACTTTCGTCACTCTTTTAGTATGTAAGTCAACTCACTGGCACCACTCAATTTCCAGTGAAGCAGTAAGTAGTTATATGTTGTTGTTGTTAAGTGCCATCGAGTCGGTTCCGACCCATAGCGACCCTGTACAGGGTTTCCGAGGGTGTAAATCTTTACGGGAGTAGAAAGCCTCATCTTTCTCCCGCGGAGCGGCTGGTAGTTTCGAACCGCTGACCTTAAGGTTCGCAACCCGAAGCACAACCACTACGCTACCAGAGCTCCTTCCAAGTAGTTATATAGTGGGGACAAAAACACTAGTGAGGTATGTACACCATTGAATGGTCAAGCAATCAAGATCAAAAGGACAACATTTATCTAAGGACAAATGTCAGAAGATATGGAAAAGAAGGTTGAATGGAAACAAGAGTCACAGGAAGAAAGTAGGATAAGGAAAGTTACATGGAGGGTAAGCAAGCATTTAAATGAAATGAAGTTTATTATTTGTTGAGTGTTAAATTAATGGTCTTTGTAAACCTACAGTCAATTCACACACACACAAAAAGAACAAAATAATGACATTTTTTCTAAGTGTATTTGTAACATATTAAACTGCTCAATAAAATAACCCTCCTTAAAAATCATTTTATACTGTTTTTGCTCTCAGATGTGTTTAAATTTTTTTTCTGTTTTACCACTTTACTAAAAATTCTGTCTAGAAGGACACAGTGGCCTACCAGTGGGCATATTCAATAGCAGGCTATCTTTCTTAATTGTGTTTTGTGTGTCATTCAGCATTTCCTTTGACTTTCAGTCCTGATTTGGAGTTCTCTAATTAGTTTTCATCAAAAATTGGTAAAAACTAGATTTCTATCTATTGTTGTTACATGCTCAGACTCATAACAACCCTGTGCACAACAAAACAAAACACTGCTTGGTGCTGTCCCATTTTCACAATTGTTGTAATATGCCCAAATAATGAGATACAAAGTTTCACCATTCTAACTTCTATGAGCATTCTAGGTGTAATTCCTTAAACTCAATTTTGTTTGTTCTTCAGGTATACACACAATAATCAATGATTTCCTTAAATAACGAATGCTCCAATGCACACTAGCACTCTTAAAAATACTTTTAATTTACATATTTGCAGCAAAACATTAATGAAAACTAAAATATAATACTAGATATAAAAAAGTTCACATTATTTTCATTCTTGTTATTATTGATAAGTATTATCCAGTTAGTTGTGTGTTGTTACATGCTTTCAGATCAATATCCACTTGCAGTGACCCTACGTAAAACAGAATGAAACACTACCAGGTTCTGTGCCACCCTCCCAATCCTTAGTAATTGAGCACATTGTTGGAACTAATGTCTGTATCCATCTCATAGAAACTTTCCCTCTTTTTGACTGACTTTCTATTTTACAAAGCATGATGGCCTTTTCCAGTAAATAGTATCTGCTGATAAAATGTTCACAGCATATGAGGCAAAGTTTCACCATATTTTTAAAAAATGTTTTATTGTGAATTATATGACAGTTTACATGGGAGAACATTAGTTTTACATTCATCCTATCATACATCCTTTCATTGCGATGGTTACAATCCCCTCCATGCATTATCAACTAACGAAAGGGTATAATTACCTACAAGCCTGACCCCGGTAGTCAGCACACAGCCCTTCTCCCTCTCTGGGTCTAAAGTCCCCAGCTGCTCCATCTCGCCATGTCATCGTCTCTGCCTCCATCTCTGTTATCACTGTTTCTCTGCATATGGTCTTGCTCTCCGCACTTCTCCCTTGATGATCCCAGGGACCTCCACTCCTAGACTGAAAAGTTAATCATGCCCCTCCTTGCTACAAAACGTCTACCTTTACATTTCCAACCCTCACAATCAGTCTTGATAACAATTATTCACTACTGTATCACAATAGACCTATCTGCATTTCCTTTCATCAGACTTTCCTAGACAGATTGGATATTCCTCGGTGGAGGTTCTACTTCCTCCACGTCCTCTGGATCTAGGTTCCCTCTTAAAAGCTTTAAGCCAGTCACATCTTGCCTTTGTAGTCCTCCCACTTTGGGTAGACAATGTCCAAGTTGACCATCCCTGTCTACTCTGTGTGTGGAGGGGGTGGGAATGATCCTCACTGTGAAGATTTGTTCCCTCTTTTGATCTACTGCATCAATAGGTGTAGATCCAGTTCATCAAATCTTCTTTTTTTCCTTTTCTTTCTTCTAGTTGAGCTCTGATCATCTAGTCATTGAAGCCAGGTCAAGTGGGTATTATCTGCAAGTTTGGGTGTTCTTATGCATATGTTCTTATCAGCTGGACACTTCACTATCCACTCTAGTCCTCTGTGACTATGTCACTGATTCTGGGCCCAAAAGCCCCCAGGTCTTGCCACACTGCTGGCCAATCAGGTCTCCCACCAGGTTCACAGGAGTCTATTGAACATTGTAGGACTTAGTTCACAGCTTCATTGTTGTTTTTCCCTAACTTCCCCTTATTGATAATGAACGTGGTCACAAATCAGAGCATATAATCCCATTGAGTCTTAGTCTTAGAAGGGAGTTTGTTCTAAGGGGACCCGACCACTTGCATTGACGTCTCCTAGGCGAGCAACTTGCATGTTCTTGTAGTAATCTATATTGTTTTGTATTTTTCCTGTCGGTCTTTCTTTCAATAAATATTTTCTGTTCTTCTAGCCACTCCAGGCTGGTCTAGCCTTCCTTGCAAGTGGAAATTTCCCACCTCTGAAGATTCTGGACGCTGTTCAGGATTCCACCTAGTCTTATGTAATGCAGAGGCTCTGCAGGAAGCCTCCTTCACTGGGCACATTGTAGCCCCAGTTTAGCTATTCTAATCAATTATAGAATGAAGACGGACTTACAAGCTTTCTATGGTGATGTTTCTGACTAGTCCTTTCTCTCCACTTCCAGTGTCTATTTTATAATATAATGCACGGAAAACCAAGATTCAAAAGACAGCCAAGCATCTTAACATTATTTCCCCCTTTTCCGTATTCCAATCTTGTCTCAATCTCTGTATCTCAGAGCCCTGTTGTTCCAAGGTTGTACATATATCATTCTTTAAGTCTCTCTCACTAAGTCCATGCAAACCTGCCTAATTGTTCTCCCATTTGCTTTGTACTTCCATTCTCTCCCCCTTCTTGTAATTTTCTTTGAGGTTGCCTTATAGCCCATTAATTTTCTCTCCATTTAGTGCAGTTTATTTTACCCTATAATCTACCTGATCTTTTCGCCATCTGGGTCTCTGTTCCTACTTGTTTACCTTCATTTACATTGTACTTGTTTTGATCATAGAATGACCTCCCAGATTCTGAGTTTGTCCTTATAATTTTGTTCTGTTCTCGACTCTTCCTTCTGCCAATATAATTGTGGGAGGTGCTGCCATGTTTGTCAATCTCTGGTTGTTGTCTGTTTTTGTTGGTTCTCAGTCCACAGAATTTTCTTTAGGATGTTTTGTAGCACAGGCTTGGCTTTGGAAAATCCCTTAACTTCTTTTTATCCTGGAATGTTTTAATTACACCATCATATTTGATTGATAGCTTTGCTGGACATAGGATTCTTGGTTGGCAATTTTTTTTCTTTCAGAGTTTTATATATATCTCCCCATTGCCTTCTTGTTTGAATGGTTTCTACTGAGAGATCTGAGCTTAATCTGACTTACTTGCCTTGGGATGTAACACTTCTGTTTACCCTAGCTGATTTCAGTAGTGTCTCCTTATCTTTAATTTTGGAGAGCTTGAATATGATATGCCTCAGTGATTACCTTTGGGGTCTATCCTTCCTGGGGTTCGTTGAGCTTCTTGAATATTTATTTTTTCACTTGTCAGGATGTTCAAGAAATTTTCTTCCAGCAGTTCTTCAAATATTTCCTCTGTGAACTTGTGTAATTCTTCTTGCTCTGTAATGCCGATAATTCTTAAGTTATTACTCTTTATGTTGTCCAACATTAATCATACACCTTCTTCAGAGTTTTGTATCCTTTTTTCTGTTTGCTTTTCTTTCTTAGTGGTATTGAGAGCTTTGTCTTCCAGCTCATTGGTTCTGCCTTCCATCTCTTCTATTCTACTCCTTTAGCCTTTCAGAGTATTGTCTATTTCTGATATTCTATTATTGATTGTTTGGACCGCTTTCTGTAAGTTTTGAATTGTTTCCAATGCTGTTTCTATCTTATATGATTGTTCCTGTAGCACTTTCCTGACTTCTTCCTTATTTTCCTCAACTCAATTGTAAAGTGTTTTGAAACATTTAATAATCATTTTTCTGAATTCCTTCTCAGGCATTTCCAAGGACTACCGTCCTTCCAGAATGGAGTCCAGGTCTACCTCTAGGTCAGTTGTCTCAGACATGTTATCTTATTTCTGGACATGTGCTGATATGGTCATCTCCTTTTGCTTCTTGGACATGTTTAGTGTGGTCTTAATACTTAGTTGAGTATGAGTTTTGGTATTTTTTATGTTTTCTAATTGCTTCCAGGTAGATGTGATCAGGATGTGAGCTTCCCTTTTCACTGTTACTATTGCTTAACTCAGAGTAACTTTCATAGGTGTTGTCTGCCTCCCTGGTATACGGCAGTTGGTACTGGTTCTTGCCTGGGTTTTGGTGTTTTATAATGAGTAATTGTAGCTTGACTATATACAGGAGTTTCTGACTCTTCTTAGATAATATAGGGAGAGAAAGAGTTCCCCAAATGTAGAAGGAATATAAAAGAGCAAAACAGCACCAGCCACCAAAAAAAAACACAACAAAACAAAACTAGACTGAGTACTACTACGGCAGTCTATAATCACAGAAAAAGGAGAGGAGGGAGAGAAGGAAAAAAAAAAAAAAATCTATAGCCTGATATGAGTATTACTTTAATGTCCTCTCTTCAGCTTCTTGCTTTCAAAGCTGCCTTAGAGATTTCAAGATACTACTTTTGTTTGTTTTGCTATACCTCAGGTTTGAATCTAATTTTAGGCCTGTTTTCTTTTTAAACTCTCTTTGTCTCTCTACAACCCTATCCTGGCCTTTCCCATATTAAAAAAACAAAAACAAAAACAAAAAAACCTTCATGGCCTGCTCTTAGGCTGAGTATCTGTGTGCATGAGTGCAGAGAAATCCACCAATGGTGAGGGTGGGGGTGTCCACTCACTCAGGAAGCCCCTCTAGTCACCAGAATGGAGATGCACAATAAGTTGTGGGGGGGAGGGGGCAATGGCCAGATACCAATAAAAGAAAAAAGAAAAGAAAATCAGAACAAAGCACAACCAACAAAATGTATTGTCCACCTTTGCTACAAGGTTTCTGTGGCATTTTTCTGTGATCTTTTTGCTCCCCCTCTTGATCTTGCCATTTGATCTCACCCAAGATGTCAGATCTGGGCCTCAGAGCCTGGCGGATTCAAAAGTACATGATTTATTTCTTCAGCTTCAAGTTTCACTAGCTATAAACATTCAAACTTTAAAAATATTCATAGCTATGTAGTTCCAAATTTCAAAGCTCTGCCCTGGATTTCAGAGCTCTGCCCTGGATCTGCTTTGCCTGGTATTCTGTGGTATGGCTGACATCAAACTTCACTGTACCTCCAGCCTAGCTGCCATCAGTCCCGCCTCCACCATCTTTGCTTTTAAGGCTTATTGTAGTTGTACTTTTGTTAAGACAAGTTTGTTCATTCTTCTCTCAGTCCATGGTATATTCAATAAATTTTGCAAGTACTATCCTTCAAAAGCATATTAATTTTCCTTATTCATTGCCCAGATTTCCAGATTTCACATGCATTTGAGGTGATTTAAAACATTATGGTATGCGTCAGGCTCATCTTAGTTTTTGAAAATGACATTTTTGCTTTTAATAATTTTGTAAATATTTGTTTTATAATAGATTCACCCACTGAAATACATTGCTTTATTTCTTCAGTGCTACTGCTATGGGCATTGATTGTGGGTCCAAGTAAAATAAAATTATATACTACTTCAATCTTTATTGTGACACTTCCAATTATATATATAAGATGGCACTTAACAACAACATATATATATAATAAA
>NW_006408827.1:825748-849069 GCF_000296735.1 Chrysochloris asiatica
TACATAATATCCAAACATTTTCTTTATTCATTGCTTCTTTGTCTTGAGTAGGAAGGTCAGTCAATATTGAAATACACTGCTTAAATCAAGCACACTGCACAATACACTGAGGTCAATAACAAAAGGATGAAGATGTATTTCAGCTCCCATGCCATTAAAGTGAATATAAATTCACAGTACATTTCCAAAGACCCCCAGGTCAAGCAGATATAAAATTTCCATCAATTAGAAATATTTCTTTTTCTTTTCTGAATAGCGTTTTCATTGAGGACATTACCATATGTAAATGGTGAAGAAGAGTAACATGTAGATAGTGAAACTTTAGATGGTGAAGAGTAACATAATAATATTTTAATAGGAGGTTCTTGTGCAGTGAATAACTTAGGGAAGAGGAATAATGTCTCTTATGGTCAGAATGAGAAATATTGAAGAATCTCTTACTTTTCTCAAAGACAGAAGGCTCATTGAAAGATTTGCTAGAAGTATGGCCTTTTCATGGACATGCCATCCAAACATGAAGAGTTCAAGAAACAAAGTATAAGATATCAGAGAAACATTTGGACCCTTGGGGTTTAAAACAAAGTCAGAAAATAGAGGGCAACAAGTCATTGGGAGTTGATGGAAGACAAATTGAAATCTTTCAACAAACTGGTATGACACTGGAGGCACTCACCCAACTATGCCAAGAGATTTGGAGGAGAATTACCTGGCTAACTGACTGGAAGAATCCATAGTTGTGCCCTTTCCAAAGAGAGGTGACAAATCAAATACAAAATTATCAGATAATATAATTGATATCCCAGGCGAGTAAAGATTTACTAAAGGCAATACAACAATAACTGCAAACGTACATTGACAGAGAATGTCCAGAAGTTCAACCTGGTTTCAGAAGAAGTCGTAGAATGAGGGTTATCATTGTTGATGACAAATAGATCTTGGCTGAAAGCAAAGAATACCAGAAATATGTTTACCTATGCTTTATTGGCTTTGCCAAGGCTTTTGATTATGTGGATCATGACAAGTTATGGACAACATTGTGAACAATGAGTGTTAAGGAACACTTAATTGTGCTCATGGTGAACCTGTATATAGACCAAGAGGCAGTTATTTGATCCTAATAAGGGAACACTGAATGGTTTAAAATTTGGAGAGATGTGTGCAAGGGTTGTATTCTTTCACCATTCATATTCAGCCTATATGATGAACAAATAATCTGAGAAGCTTGACTGTATGAAGAAAAACATGGCATCAGGATTGGAGGAAGACTCATTGACAATCTTAAATATGTAGGTGATACTTTGCTTGCTGAAAGTGAAGAAGACTTAAAATATTTACTGATGAAGGTCAAAGATCACAGCCTCCGTATATTTATTTACATTGAGATGCAATGAAAACAAATATTCTCACCATTGAACCAATATGTAAAATCCCTATCAACAGAAAAAAGACTGAAGTTATCAAAGACTTCATTTTGCTTGGATCAACCATCAACACTCAAGGAAGCTGGTCAAGAAATAAAACATATTGCATTAGGCACTTAACAGCAACAAAAGCCACAACATACATGGCACAAACACTTCTTGACATGGAATAGTCATGAAAAGTTTTGAGGCAATTTGTTCAGAGGTAGGAAAAGACCCAATGAATGAGCAGAAAATAGGAAAACAATCAACCCCAGGAAAATAACAGGGACTAAGCTGCAGCAGTTCTATTGTATGGGACTATCTAGTTTATTTGCAGTAAAACAGTAAGACCTTAACAGGTCTATACCAAAAGCTGGTGCAACATGGAAGTAATTGTGCTTTAAATGTAGTACACTAAAAAGAAATGATCCTGCCAGATGCCTTTTTTGAAACAATTGTGCAATGGAAAATAACGTTAATCCAAACAAAGGGCCATTGTACTAGAAATTGATATAGTTCACAATGAACAGTCCAAAGTTCCACAGCAATAATATGGCTAGAATCACTTTGACTTCATTGAAAGTTCCTTACTGGCTTTTTCCCTATCAGTGTACTTTACAGCACTCTTGAAGAGCATTCACAAAGAGTGGAGCTGTAAAGATGTTGGAAAATTTCTGGAAAAGTAAGAACTTGGAACTGGAGTAATTCAGATTAGGAACATTCAGAATCTTTCAATCAAAATATTCGGCAACACATGACAAGACCTATTGAAACCTTGTAAAAAATGTGAGATGAATCCAAGGTTCTCTCTGAAGTTACCTCATAATAACACTGTGCTATTGGTAAGCTGTGAGTGATAGCAAGTCAATTTTGGTGTACTCCAAAATCTGTGGAGTGGTAGATGGGGATGAGAAGGCATTTGAGGAGAGTCACTCTGAGGTGGTGGTGGTTATGTGCCATGGATTTCACATAAGCACAAGTAAGTATTCTGTAATTATTATACTTCAAAATGTTATATATCATTTGTTATTTATTATCTACACAGTTGAATGCATTAGCACGGGAATTGAATGACAAGTAAATAACTTTTTCCAGTTTTAGCAAACATCATTCTGAGATCGGTAATGATATCACTCATTCCATGTACTGTTTTTTGTTTGTTTGTTTGTTTGTTCCTGTTCTGTCTTATGCTTTCTTTCTAGAGAAGAAAACCCAGTGGGGAGCAGGGGGATATATGTAAAGAGAAGTTTATTATCAAGGAAATGACTTACAATTGCAGAGTCCCAGGTCCCCAGCAGAAGAGAGAGAAAGTCTCTCTTGTATGTTCATTGTATTGAGAGCCAACCATATCCACAAGGACTCATTCTTTCCATTGATTTTGCTACTCATAGCCATTTACTATAGAACTAACTATGCCTATATCAGGTCTCATCACCATGGGAAAAAGCATATCCCAACTCCCAAGCCTTTGGAAATCCTAACCTAGTCAGGCTGACTTGAAAGCCTAGCCATTACATCTTCTGAAGCTGGCTTGAATTTCTGAAAGTTCGTTGTTGATATTTTGATACGAACTTTCTGAATTGCCTTCAGTTAAACTTCACTTGTATGTGATATTAATACTATCACCCCATAATTTCTACATGTGCTTAGATCACCTATTTTTGAATCACAGAAATATGAATCTCTTCCAGTTAGTTGGTCAGGTTGCTATCTTTCACAATCCTTTGCATAGACAAATGAGTGCTTCCAAAATTGCATCAGTCTATTGCATCATCTCACTTGATAATTTGTCAATTATTGAAGCCTTCTTTTTCATCAACGCAATTTAAATTTCTTTTCTTTTTCAACATCATCAGTTCCCAAACCTTACATGGTTGAATATCTTTAGCTATTTCCTGCAATATTCAATATTTTTCCCATAGAACCCTTCAATATTATAACTCAAGATTTTTTGTTTTTCCTTGGTTATTTCAACATTAAACATGCCATTCATGAGTTTCCCTTTTGGCTTCCAAAATCTATGCTTCTTCAGATTTCATTATAGTGTTGACTGTGTCTTCTCAGCCTGATCTTAGAAAGCTTTCTTTCATTCTCTTTAGCTTGTCTACCTTCAAGTGCAATTTTCTAATTATTTTATGACATTCATTTTGGATTTTTCTTTCTTTTTCTCTACTTTAATGACTTTTACCTTTATCATTTAGGATATCCTTGATGTCATAGCACAATTTATATGAACTTAGTTCATTTGTTTGTGTTCAATGCATTGTATCTATTCCTGATATGAATTTAAATTTAAGTGGGTATATCCGCAAGGTATTACTTAGCATCTTGTGGACTCATTTCAATTTTCTTCAGCTTTAACTTGAACTTACATATGAGAAATTCATGGTCTTTTACACAGTCTTATATATGAGCAATTGACGGTCTTGTTCTGACTAATGATTTTGAGATTCTTCAACAAGTACTTCTACAGGTATAGACTGTTTGCTTTCTGTGTATTCTATCTGGCAAAGTCATCATTTATGTTGTTGGAAATGGTATTTGCAATGATTATTCATCATTGGCCTTGAAAATTTTTATGATGAGAGCTCTTGGAATGTTTGTATCAGAAAGGGAGTATTTTCAAACTACTTCTTTTTCTTTTTTTCCAATTTTCACATTTAAATAATCTGTAATTACCAATGCATCTTGACTGCATATTTGTTGAATTTCGTACTGAAGAAGTCCATAAAAGTCTTGAAATTCTACAACTTAGGCATTAGTGGTTGATTCATTAATTTCAATAACAGTCATATTAACTGGTCTTCCTTATAGGCATATGGATATTATACTATTACTGAGAGAATTGTACTTCCAGATAGCTTTTTAAATGCACTGATGAATCTTTGTTCCCAGCAATTTGTCATTTCTGCAATTTTTATTTCAGTCTAGTTTACTGATATATAATTTATACTGAATAAAATTGAGAATGCTAAATAACCAGTTTGATAAGTTCAAAAATTCTATATAGCTATACCTGAGCCCTAATGGCACTATAGGACAAATACTAGACTGTTAACATCAAGGTTGTCAGTTCAAACCCACCAGCCATTCTGAAGGAAGATAAAAAGAAACGTTCAGCTCTTATAAAGATTTGTTGATATTTTTAAGTGCCGTTGAGTTGGCACAGACTTATATAGTGACACTATGCACACCAGAGTGAAACGCTGCCTGGTTCTGGGCCAACCTCACAATCTATATTACTCCTGAGTCCCTTGTTGCTAACACTGTGCCAATCCATTTCGTCAGGGGTCTTCCTCTTTTACTCTGACCCTCTACTTTACCAAACATGATATCTTTCTCCAGTGACTGGGCTCTCCTGATAATATATCTGAAGAATGAGAGACAAAATTTGGACATCCTGGCTTACAATGAGCACTCTGGTGTACACTAAGCTACACAGATTTGTTTATTCTTTTGGATGTCTTTTTTATTATTTTGGTCTTTATTCTTTTGGTACTTTTAATATTCTCCTACAACACCGTAATCCAAATGCATGAATTCTTTTACTGTCTACCTTATTCACTTTCCAACTTTTACATGCATATGAGGTTATTGAAAATACCACTGATTGGGTCAGGTGCACCTTAGTCCTCAAACTCACAACTTTGCACTTCAACACGTTAAAGAGATCTTGAGCAGCAAGTTTGCCAAATTAAATAAGTTGTTTTAGTTCTTAACTGCTGCTTCCATGAGTGTTGGATGTTGATTTGAGCAAAATGAAGTCTTTGACAACTTCAATCTTTCATCTGTTTATATGGATGTTGTATATTTTGCTTTCTTCATATTGAAGGCTGTGGGCTTTGATCTTCATTAGTAAGTATTTTAAGGGCTCTTCACTTTCAGCAAGCATGGTTTTATCATCTGCATATCATAGACTGCTAATGAGTCTTCCTCCAATCCTGATGCCATGGTTTTCTTCCTATAATCCAACTTCTTAGATTATTTTATCAGCATACAGACTGAATAAATATGGTGAAAGAATAAAACTCTGGTGCACACCATTCCTAATTTTAAACCATTTGGTGTTCACTTATTCTGTTCAAACAACTGCCTCTTCATCCCTGTACAGATTCCTCATGAACACATTTAAGTGTTCCAGAATATACATGCTTTGCAATATTGTCCATAGCTTATCATGATCCATACAATTGAACTCCTTTGTGTAGTCAGTAAAGCACAGGTAAACATCTTTCTGATATTCTTTGCTTTCAGTTAAGATCCATTTGATGTTCACAATGATATCCTTCCTTCTACACACTCTTCTGAATCCCTCTTGAACCTCTGGAAGTTCTCTTTCAATGTATAGTTGCAGCCATTTTTTTATAACCTTTAGTAAAACTTTATTTTTATGGGCTAACAAAGATATTGTCTGATGATTTCTGCATTCTACTTAGTCACTTCTTTTCTGTATTTGCACAAATATGGATCTCTTCCAGTCAATTGCCCAGGTAGTTTTCTTGCAAATTTC
Organism: Chrysochloris asiatica; assembly: GCF_000296735.1. Lineage (NCBI taxonomy): Eukaryota > Metazoa > Chordata > Mammalia > Afrosoricida > Chrysochloridae > Chrysochloris > Chrysochloris asiatica. Next base: position 831,662 of record NW_006408827.1, read on the forward strand.
TTGGGCTCAATGAGTGAGTGTTTTCAGTGTTGCATCCGTTTGTTGAAATATTTCAATTAATTTTCCATCAATTCCCAGTGTCTTGTTTTTTGCAAATGCCTTCAATACAGGTTGGACTTCCTCCTTCAGGATCATTGGAACTTGATCATATGCTATCTCTTGAAATGGTCAAAAAATTGATCATTTCTTTCTGGTTCAGTGATTCTGTATTCTTTCCATCGTTTTTCTTTTTTTGATGCTTTTTGTGTCATTCAGAAATTTACTCATAGAATCTTTCAATATCCCAAGTCAAGGTTTGAATTTTTCCTTCAGTTCCTTCGGCTTTAGAAATGCTGATCATGTTCATCACTTTTGGTGTTCTAACTCTGGGTCTTTGCATATTTCATTATAATATTTGACTTTGTCTTCTTGAGCTGACCTTTGAGATTCCTACTTAGCTCTTGAACTTCCTCACTTCTTCCTTTTGCTTCTCTACACTGGAGAGCAAGTTTCAGAGTGTCTTCTCACATCCATTTTGTCTTTTCCTTTTTTTCTTAGCCTCTTAATGACCTTTGTTTCCTTTCTATGCAATGTTCTTGATGTCATTCACAAGTCTTTGGCTCTTTGGTCTTTAGTGTCTAATGCATCAAATCTGTTATTCAGATGATCTCTACATTCAGGTGATATAAATTCAAGATCATATTTGGGCTCTCCTGGACTTTTTAAAATTTCATCTTCAGCCTAAACTTCCATACGAGCAATTGACGGTCTGTTCCATAGATTGCTTCTGGTCTTGTGTAGGCTGATGATATGGAGCTTTTCCACCCTCTCTTTCCACAGATGTAGTCAATTTGATATCTGTGTATTCCATCTGGTGAAGTCCATGCATATAATCATCTCTTATGTTGTTTAAAAAAGGTATTTACATTGAATAAGTCAATGGTCTTGCAAAATTCTCTCATGAGATTTCCAGCATCATTTTTTTCACCAAGTCCATACAACCACTGATCTCATTGTTTGCAACCTTTGCATTTCAAACACCAGTAATTATCAATGCATCTTGATTGCATGTTTAATCAATTTCAGATTGAAGAAGTTGGTAGAAATCTTCAATTTCATCATCACCAGTGTTAGTGCTTGGTACATAAGTTTGAATAATGGTGCTATTAACTGGTCTTCCATATAGGCATATGGGTATTATCATATCACACACACTGCTGTGCTTCATGACAGATATGTTCCTTTTAATGATGAATGGGACACCATTCCTCTTCAATTTGTCATTCCCAGCATAGTAAACCATGTGATTGTCAGATTCAAAATGGTCAGTACAATACAATTTTAGCTCACTATTGCCTAGGATACTGATGTTTATGCATTCCATTTCATTTTTGACAATTGTTAATTTTCCTAGCTTCATACTTCATACATTCCATGTTTTTATTATTAATGGATGTTTACAGTTGTTTCTTTCCATTTTGAGTCCTGCCTCATCAGCAAATGAAGGTCTCAAGGACTTACATCATTTGCATAATCATGATTACCTCTACTTTGAGTAAATAGCTCTTCCCCAGTTGCATTTTGAGGGCCTTCCAAACTGAGGGGCTCATCTTCTTTCACTGCATCTGACAATATTCTATTGCTCTTCATCATGTTTTAATATTCAATAACTGGTTCTGACAGTGTTCTACTGCTATTCATAAGGTTTTCAGTGACTAAGTATTTGGAAGTAATCTGTCTCTCCTTCTTTCTAGTCTGTCTTTGTCTGGAAGCTCAGCTGAAACCTGTCCACCATAGTGACTTTGCTGCTATTTAAATACCCAGGCTGTCAGTGTGACAAACTGACAGACGAGTGATGATGATTTGTAATTTGTAAAGACTTATGGCCTCAGAAACCATATATAGGGTCACTATGTGCTACTATATACCCAAAGAACCCAACTGCTATCAGAATCAACTTGATGACAGTTTGGTTCTTTGGATATATAGTTGCATATCCTCCAGGAAATCCAAGATATAAAATATTTTCATAAACAAAAATATTGCTTAGTATCCTTGCTTTTTATCTCTTGACTAGAATTTTAATCTCTAGTAATTACTTATCTTTTTCTAGTCTTTTATTTTTTTGCTTTCCAGAGTGACATATAAATAAAATAACACAATATGTACAGTTTCAAATAGATAAAATTAGATTAAAAAAAAAAAAGTCCATTACATTAGTGTTCTATCATCATCTACTTTTAAGGTTGAAAATGTAATTGAAAGGGATTCTTGAGACAATCTGACATCAGTAAGGAAGTGGAAAAGTGAAAACAGCTTTTTTTTTTTTTCTTGTCTCCTTCCTGTTAATTGTTGTTGGTAAGTGCCATTGAGTTGGTTCCAACTGATAGTGACCCCAAATAGCATCTCTGAAGAGCAGGTGGTGATTTTGAACCTCCAACTTTTTAGTTAGCAGTCCAGTACTAATCCTGTAAATGGAAGTGAGGTGATAGGTAGTGTTAGGAATTTTGTGTATTTGTTTGCTATTTTGGGGGTAATGCTGTAGTTAATCTACAGGCTGATGGAAATTTTCCAAGTGAAATTGGAAAAAAGTAAGTGGTTCACAAAGTTGTGAAAAGTATAGACATTTGAATGATAATTTTTTTAAAAAAAGGTATACCATGTAGGAATCAAAAAATAATTTGGTGAATGGATTTTCTTCAGATTCAAAGAGGAATATAAAAATAACTGAGATATGTCATTTTTTGCAAAAATAGAAAAGGAAGATCATATCACTACAAATCATTCATGGTTTGATGATATGATGAGGAGGTACAACAAGATCCTGTTTCATAACTTCTACTTTCTCATTGCATCAGAACAGACATTATCAGTAAAGGATATGTATAAAAATGATAGATTAAAAACAATCTTAATTAAAAATGCTTATTGTGCACTAGCTTTATGCATTATGAGGACTGGGAAATATGCAAATATTTAACTAATACTAATTTTTGCTTTCAAAAATTATTTCCTCTAAAAGCTCTGAAAACAAAAATAGTTTTATCATTATACATAAAGATTTTTTTGCTATCATAAAATTGTGAATTAAAAATTGTGTGTTTGTTTTTTATTTTTCTTTATAAAGAAAGATCTAATAAAGATATACCAGTTTTTAATCCTCTCTACTGATGAGTTTCTTTGATTTGAAAATGCATATTTGAGACTTACAGCAGAAAGTTAAACAAAGATTGTTTAGTTGTAGGTATGAATGATACAGAAATGTTCATGAATTCTCAACTACCAAGTACAATTTATATATTCATAGACAGCAAACCAACTAAGAAAGCACATGCAACAATATTTTCAATTACAATATCACATAATATGATGATTTTTGAGTAATTATCAGAGACTGACACATGGGAAGTATTCTAATCAGAGAATTTTGATTAATATAATCATTCCTTAACTGTGCCTATGCAAATAATGTTCCCATTGGTGTTCTAATTTGAAACAACAGGTTTCTTTCCTTAATGAGTAAAATAAAGTTTCCAGTAATAATGACAGCATTATGATTGAATATTAAAATCATAAAAGCAATATGACAGAAATAATACAGTTGATTACTAAAAGATAAAAATGAAAGCTCATTAGCTATATTTACTCAGGCAAAATTCTAGCCATCATTACCAAGGGTCATTTCTATCATGGAAAAAGACATTCTCCAATTAAATATGCTGTTTCTGATACTAAGTATTTTCAGTGTCAATTATTTTTCATTATTTTTGTAAATAAATCACATGTTTGGAGCATAAATAAGTTCTTTTAAAATGATTTAAAATCATTATTAAATATACAATATTTATTTAACCAATTTTTAACATTGTGTCTCCTACCATACACACACACAGGTAGTTTTCATCATATGAAGTAGTAAAATACTCAACAAAAATCTGTAAATTAACCCAAAAGGAGAATTAGAGCTAATATGACTCATTATTTTAGTGTTCAATTCCATTGAAACAATTTCAACTCATAGAGACCAGGTTTCTGAGACTTTAAATCTTTATCGGAGCAGACTCATCTTTTACCAGTGTGGCTTATGGTTTTTGAAACACTCAGCTTGATGTTAGCAGACAAATGTTTACCACCAAGGACTAGTTATTTAATGCAGAAAATATAAATAATATTCCACAGAAAGTACAATAATTTATACACATACTTTATACATTTATACATATTAAGAAATTCAAATGGAGTCTGGTGTGGCACTGTAGCATAAACACTGAACTGCAAGGTCTGTTGAAGCACAAAGTAAGTGGTTCAAGCCCACCTGTCACTCTGCAGAAACCTTATACAGGCTTGCTATGAGTCAGAACTGACTCAATGGCATTTAATAACCAGTTCAAGTAGGATTTTAAAAAGTTTAGTAAAATCCAAAATGCACGAAGTCCAAGGTATAGAGATGCTAAGTGACATTTAAGAGATCTTGATGTACCCATTCTTTCCCCTACTTAGTTTTGAATTAAGGCTTATGCAAAGGAACCAGAAGGTAGGAAAAGAAAGAAAGAAAAAAAAAATGTTTTCCAGAAATTTAAACTGGCACCACCACTAATACTTATATCATACTTATATCATAGCTTTTTATTCCATTCAGTTTAATACAGAAAATGGACATTTATTCATTAGGCAGATAATTCAGACCTTGCAAGTGTGTGTGTATGTGTTTCTTCCCACATCATCCATTAGTACTCTAGTTCCCTGGTAATAGCATTCAATGTAAATAAAGTACAGGTATAGTCTATACAAACATCTTTTTCAAAATAACTAACCATCAGTTGCCACAGAGTTCTAATTCATGGTGGCCACATGAGTGTTAGAGCACAACTTTTCTCCATAGATAGCCTTGCTTTCTTCCAAGGCAACTATAAAAGAGACTCAATTTTTCTGACATTTGGCCAGCAGCTAAGCATATAAACTGCTTGCATCACGCAGGAATCCAGACAATGGTGACAGCTTATTCCCTGCTGCTTTCAGTACCTCTACCAATGTAATCCAGACAGTAATTATACTGGGCCATAAACTTATAGGAAGTCACAGATTTGACAGAAAATTTAATTTTCATATATTACAATCTTTTCTGATATTGACTTGCATTTCATGTAGCAAGAAAAGACACATCTCTTTTGTATTGAGCATCTTAAAGAAGGTAAAACCATTCTACCACAAATAATTTTGCCAGTTTATTGATGATAAGCTAGTTTCTATTATATACAAATTTAGAATTTCTCTGGATTCTTCAAAGACAACTGGAAAAAAAAAAAAAAAAAAAAAAGATGAACTACTTTTCCTTGAAGAAGCCAACAGCATTTGTAGAGTAATCACTCCTACCATGCAACTGTGCCAAGGTGAGAATTACCATAAATGGAGTCCTGGTGTGATGCTGTGGGTTAATGTGTTTATTTGAACCTCAGAATCAGTGGTTATAGCTCACAAGCTGCTACTCGGAAACCCTTTACAGGGTCATTATGAGTTGCAATCAACTCAACGGCACTTAATAACAACTTAAAATGTAAGTGAAAAACTGACTTCTATTTTGGTTGGTTTGACTTTATAAGTCTCCAGAAGTATTTTTACCCCACAATTCTTTCTCACATGAAAACAGAAATTCTCCAGTACTATGACAAAAATGTACCTAAGTCAGTAGAAGCTTTCTTTTTGTGTGTGTCCAATTAGTTCTTTGGGAACAGAACAGCTTTACTTAACATGAATTTGAAATTTATTACAACTGGTTCCAGAAATTATGCTTCAAGCATACAGACAACATTAACAAGATCAAGAAGGTCCATAAGAACAATAGTTTTGTTTTTATTTACCAACAATTCTTTGAATAAGATACTTTGTCCTCCACTTTTTGATTGGTGTCATATTTCATCTCGGAACAATTGAAGTATACATTTATGATGATCCATATTCACTATCAGCCTGTTAAAAAGACATAAATTGAAAATGCAGTTATGGCAGGAAGCTCCAGGCTCACACAGAGACATATGGTCATGTGTAATCATTACAATTATGATTACTTTTCTATATAATTCAAATGAGCTATAAATCTGTGCTAAATGACACATACTTTTGAGATATTATATAGGTGCTATATGACTAGTGAGGAGAAGAGATTGTTTACAGGTTGAAGGAGTGTTGCATCAATCATTTTGAAATGGATCTGTTAATGGAGGGTAACAATGTATCCCAGATCTCTCATTTATGTCTGTTTTCCCAGAATAATAGTTTATAGTGTTAATTTTCACTTTCAGAAACATCATGGTTTAGATGATAAATGGCATAAATACAAGAGTTTAGGTGAAAAAAATTGTATAACATGTGACATGTAGACAGGTGTATGAGTGGGGAGTTGGCCAAAATTCTTGGAAGTTACTTTTCAAACTGTTAAAAAATTATTTTTCAAACTGGTTTTGAAATTTTTCTACAAATGGCTAAATTAAAGAAGAATATGCAGATTTACATGTGTAAGTATTTAGCAAATAAAAGTTTCACATACATTGATGTAGGTAGGGTGAATGACACTTTTTTCTTAACCTGATAAAAACTATTATGACTATCAAGTAACAATAGCAGGCAAGTAGGACATCAAACCTGCCTTGCAATCCTGAGATATTCGAGTCATTGTTATGTGTCATTGAATCATTCTGACTCATACCGACCCTGTATAGAGGTTTCACGGAGCAGGTCCATGGGTTTGAAGTAACAACCTTGGGTTTAGCAGTCCAGTTCTTCTCTTAGAATGCCACAACAGGACTCCAAGTTATATGAGTTATTTGGGAAAGCTTCAGGAGAAGGATCATTTTCAGAAAAGAGCAGCACTTAAAGTGAAGTGGTAGAAAAATAATCAAAAAACAAAACAAAAAAAACAGTTACATATTTCCCAAAGCACTACTCCACATGGTTGGTTTGAATCACAAGGTTGGTTATTCAAAATCACCAGCCACACCTCGAAACAGTTTATAGTGTCATGATGTGTCTTGATGACACTTAATTACAAAGAATTATTTCAAAAGACTACAGTAGAAGATTTTGTTGCTGAAGATAAAGTGAGAGGATTCTAGAAATGGGACAAGACAGTAACACTACAGAGTATTTTTGGGAACACTAGAAAAGTAAAGAGTAGATTGGTGTGTGGGAATAAATGTTTATGTGTATGTGTACATGTGCATTTCCTCATCTGTATTATGCCATGGCAATTTTCAAATATAGCATTTTGGTAACAAGATGCACTCATATTAGGAAAATAATCTTAAAATTAAAAAACAAAATTAATATCAGAAAAGGGAAAAAGGAGCAGATAGGATAGTCTAATTCTCTTGGTGTCTTTAAGAGTTCATAGAGATTTGATTTATAATTGATTGTGTAGTTCCTACCATTATATTATATAATTTGTACACATGTCAGAAACAACTCTACAGCACTTGACAACAGAGATAAACAATAGATAATGAGACCAAAAAGACAGAAATCAAGGTTATGTAAGGCATCAAATTCTACTCATACTCCAATTAAATTATAACAAAGCTAGCAGAAGCATCCCTAGAAAACCCTTTGAGGAGAGAAATATTGGAAATCTAGTAGAGTCAAGAGAGAAATCAAAGCAGATATAGTTTTATTTTTAAGACTTCATACAAATGCATATATGTTGAGTTTATTCTGGTCATGGAAGACTGTAACATTGGCCTTGATACATGGTTCCTGCCTCTATTAAGATTGGAAGACATTATTCAAAGTTCTTGTTGTACCTTCAGGTCTGAAAATTTTTATTTATTTTTTCCTCACATTGAGGTGCAATACACACTAAAGTCTTTGACCTTCACTAATTAATATTGGTATTCCTCTTTGTTTCCAGGAAGGAAGAGTGTGTCATCTGCATATCACAGGTTGTCAATGAGTTTTCCTCCTGTCCTGATTCCACTTTTTTCTCCATATATTCCAATGTGTCACATTATTTGCTCAGCATACAGACTGAATAAGTATCACAACCAGGTCGCACACCTTTCCTGATTTTAAACCATTCACTATCCTCTTGTTCTGTTTGAATCACTGCCTCTTGGTCTATGTACAGGTCTAAGTTCATGAGCACAATTAAACGTCATGAAACACCCGTTCTTCACAAAGTTATCCATAGTTTGTCATGAGTCACACATTTAACTGCATTTGAATAGCCATTCAAACAAAATTAAACATCTTTATGGACTCCTGGTATGGTGCTGTAGAATCAGCACTGGATTGAAAACCAGAAGTTTGGCAGTTCAAACCCACTAGCTACTCCTAAGAAAGCCTATACAGGGTCTCTCTGAGTCAGAACTGACTTAATGGCAATTAACAACAATAACAACAAACATCTTTCTGGTATTCTCTGCTTTCAGCCAAGATCCATCTGGCATTGACAATGACATTCTTCGTTCCATATTCTATTCTAATCAGGATTGAATTTCTGACAGCACCCTGTGGTTATTCTACTGCATCTGTTTTTTAATTTTGTTCAGCAAAATTTTACTTTTATGATATTGTTCAATGATTTCCAAATTCCCTTGGGGAATTTTTTTTTGTAATGGACACAAATATGTATTGCTTTCAATAGTTTGGCTAAATAGCTGTCTGCAAAATTTCTTGGAACAGATGAGTGAGTACCTCCACAGCTACATCAGTTTGTTGAAATATTTCAATATGTATTTTGTCACTTATTTTTCATTAATGCCTTCAGTGTTGCTTGAATGTTTTACTTCAGCACTACCAATTCTTAATCATATATCAACTCCTGAAATTATTGAGCATCTACGAATTATTTTTGTATGGTGACTCTGTGTAATCACTCCACCTTCTTCTTATGTTTCTTGCATCATTCAACATTTTGCCTATGAAATCTTTAAATACAGCAACCCAAAGCTGAAATTTTTCTTCAGTTATTTCAGTTTATATAATGCCAAACTTACTCTTCTCTTTTGGTTTTCTGACTCCATGTCTTTGCACAATCCATTATAATATATTACTTTGTCTTCTGGCATTTCCCTTTGAAATTTTCTGTTGAGGTCTTTTAATTCATCATTTTTTCAATTCAGTTTAGATTGTTTACATTCAAGAGCAACTTTCAGAATCTCCTCTGACATTTTCGTTGGTCTTTCTTCCTTCCTTGTCTTCTTAATGATTTTTACTTTCTTCATAATGAATGTTCTTGATGTCATACCAGGACTACACTGGTCTTCAATCATTAGAATTCAACGCATCTAATCTGTTATTGGATTATATATCATTGTTATAAGGAGCTCTGGTAGCGTAGTGGTTACGAATCAGGCTGCGAACTGTAAGGTCAGCGGTTCAAAACTACCAGCCGCTCCGCGGGAGAAAGATGAGGCTTTCTACTCCCATAAGGATTTACACCCTCGGAAACCCTGCACAGGGTCGCTATGGGTCGGAACCGACTCGACGGCACTTAACAACAACAACAACAACAACAACAATCTGTTATTGAGATGGTCTCTGAATTCAGGCTTCATTTTCTGTTATGAAGTGCTATTCAGTGGGTTCCAACTCATAATGACCCCATGCACAACAGAAGAAAACATTTCCTGGTCCTGTGCCATACTCAAAATTGTTATCATGCTTGTGCTAATTAAAGCTGCCACTGTGCGAATCTGTATTATTAAAGCTCTTACATATTACTCTTGAAAACTTTGAAGGGGTCTTTTGCAGCAGATTTGCCTAACAAAATACATCAATTAATGTCTTAACTGTTGCTTCCATGAGTACTGTTAGTGGAACTAAGCTAAATGAAATCTTTTACAATCTCAAACTTTTCTCCGTTTATTATGATGTTGTTGTTTATTGATCAATTTATGAGTTTTTGTTTTTTTACATTGAGATGCAATCTGTACAGAAGGCTGAGACCTTTGATCTCTATCAATAAGTATTTTAAGCCCTCTTCACATTCAGCAAGCAAGGTTGTATCATCTGCATACTATAGGTTCTTAATGAATCTTCCCCCAATTATGATGTCACTTTCTTCTTCATAATCAAGTGTCTAGGATAATTTGAGACATTATAAACAGCACCAGATTATTGTCAGATATAGTGCTGAAAGATTAGCCCTTCAGGTTGGAAGGCACACAAAATGTGACTAGGAACAGCTCCCACCTCAAAGTAGATCAGAGTATGATAATGTGAATGGAGTAGACTTTTGGGACCTTCATTTGCTCATAAGGCCCAGCTCAAAATGAGGAGAAACAGCTGTAAATATCTTAATAATCAGAACATTGAATATATGGATTTAGGTAAACTAGAAATTCTCAAAAATGAAATGGAACACAAAAATAGCAACATCCTGGGAATTAGTGAGCTGAAATTGACTGATATTGGCTATTTTGAATCTGACAATCACATAGTTTACTATGTTTGGAATGGCAAAGTGAAGAAGAATGGCATTGCGTTCATCATCAAAAAGAACATTTTAAGATCGATAATGAAGTATAATGCTGTCTGTGATAGGGCAATATCTACAGACCTATTTTCTTTATAGGTCTGCTTTTCTTTAGCAGCTAATACAATTATTATTCAAATTTATGCAACAACCACTAAAGCCAGTTATGATGAGATTGAAGAATTCTACCAACTTCTTCAGTATGAAATAGATTTTTAAAATTCTGTCAAGATGCATTGATCATTAATGGTGATTAGAATGCAAAGGTTGGAAACAAAGAGGAAGGATATGCTATTGGGAAATATGGTCTTGATGCTAGAACTTATGATGGAAATTGCATGATGAATAAAATGAAAACAAGTCAATAAGAGCCTAAATATGGCCTTAAACATATCCCAAATGAATTTAGAACAGATTTGATGCATTAGACACTAATGATCGAAGTCAAGAAGAGTTTTGGAATAGCATCAAGAACATCTTACAGGAAAAAAGGGAACGGTCTTTAAGTAGACAAGAACAAAGAAAAATACTAAAATGGATGTCACAAAAACTTGTCATCCAGTGTACAAATGAAAAAAATGAGGAAGTAAAGAGCTAAATAGAAATTTTCAAAAGGCAGCTTCAGAAGACAAAGTCAAATATTATAATCAAATGTGCTAATACCTGAAGTTAGAAAATCAATAGGGAAGACCATGCTCAGCATTTCTCAATCTGAATGAACTGAAGAAAAACTTCAAGCCTCGAATTGTAATTTGGGAGGATTCAGTGTACAAAATAATGAATGATGTGGAAAACATAAACAAACAAACAAACAAAAAGATGGAAGCAATAAACAAAGCCAGTGAACCAAAAAGTTATTGTTAATGTTCATAGATTTCAAGAGTTAGCATATGATGAAAAGATAATGGTACTAAAGGAAGGAGTCCAAGATGCAATGAAGACATTGGCTCTAGAAATTGATGGAATACAAATTGAAATAATTTCAACAAACTGATACAATACTGGAGGCACTCATGCATCTATGACAATAAATTTGGAAGACATCTGCCCAACCTACTGATGGTAAGAGATCCATATCTGTGCCCATTCCAAAGAAAAGTGACTCGACAGAATGAGGAAACCATGGAGGAATGTCACTGATATTTCATGAAAGTAAAAATTTTCTAAAGAGAAATAAAAAATGACTGCAATAGAACACTGACAGAGAACTGCCAGAGGTTCAAGTTGGATTCAGATATAAATGTGGAAAGAGGTATATCACCGCTGACATCACATAGATCTTGGCTGAAAGCAGAGAATACCAGAAAGATGTTTACCTGGGGTTTATTGACTCTTAAAAGGTTTTTGATTATGTGGATCATGACAGCCTATTGACAACACTGTGGAAATAAATACTCTGGAACACTTAATTGTGCTCATGAGGAACCTGCACATAGACTAAGAGGCAGTTCTTCAAATAGAATGAGGGACAATGAATGTTATCAAACCAGGAAGGTTGTATTCTTTCACCATATTTATTCATTCAAAATGCATACCAAATAGTCCTGGAATCAGGATTATATGAAGAAGTATGTGGCATCAGGATTAGAGGAAGACTCATTAGCAACGTGCAATATGCATATGATACAACCTTGTATGCTGAAAGCAAAGAGGACTTAAAATACATACTAATGAAATTCAAAAGGTGTGGGTTGCACCTCAATGTAAAGAAAATTAAAATCCTCAACATTGGACCAGGACATAGCATCATGATAAATGGAGAAAAAAATGAAGTTATCAAAGACTTCATTTTGCTCAGATCAACCACCAACACTCATGAAAGCAGCATTCAGGAAATCAAATAACATATTTCATAACACAAATCTGCTGCACAAGACCTCTTTAAAGTGTTCAAGAGCAGAGATGTCAGTTTAAGAACTAAGGTCTACCTGACTCAAGTCATAGTATTTTCACATGCACGTGAAAGTTAGACTCTTGAATAAGGAAGTTCATATTATATGGAAGAACCAGTCCCTGGAGAAGAAACTCGAAAATGTGTAAGACCCCAATGAGATGGATTGGCACAATGGCAGCAGCAATGGGCTCAAGCATAACAATGATTGTGAAGTTGCATAGGACCAAACAGTGGTTAATTTTGTTGTGTATAAGGTCACTACAAGTTGAAATCAACTGGACAGACCTAGTATAACAGCAGGATTATTTGATTAGCAATAAATATGGTGAAGGAACAAGTATCAACTTGTTCTGTTTGAGTGACTGCCTCTTGGTCTATGAAAAGATTCCTCAGGTGCACAAATAAGCATTCTGGAATACCCATTGTTCACAATGTTATGCCCAGCTTGTTTTTATCCACATAGTCTAAAGATTTGCATAACCAATAAAGCACAGGCAAAAATCTTTCTGTATTCTCTGATTTCAAACAATATCCATCGATCTAACTCCTTGTTTGAATGTGGCTTGAACCTCTGGAGATACCCTGTCAACGTACTGCTGCAGCCAGTTTTTAAATTATCTTGAGTAAACATTTACTCTCATGTGATATTAATGATATTGTTCAGTAATTCCTACATCCTACTGAGTCATCTTTCTTTGTAATGGACATAGATATTGATCTGTTCCAAACATTTTTCCGGATATTTGTTTTCCAAATCACAAGACATAGATGAGTATGTGCCTTCAGTGCTGCATTGGTTTATTTAAAATTTTCAGTTTGCATTCTATTAATTCCATGTGACATGTTCTTTGCCAGTGCCTTCATTGTACCTTGTATTTCTTCCTTCAGTACCATTGGTTCTTGAACATACATACACTGCTGCCTCTTGAAATGAAATGGTTGAGCATCGACCATTTCCTTCTGCTACAGTGACTCTGTGTATTCCTTCCATCTTCTTTTAATACTTTCTGTATCATTCAATATTTCCCCCCTTGGGATCCTTCAGTATTGAAATCCGAGGCTTGAATTGTTTCTTCAGTTCTTTCAGCTTGAAAAATGCTGAATATGTTTTTCCTTTTTGGATTACTAAATTGTAATAATTTACTTTGTCTTCTGGAGTTTCCCTTTGAAAATTCCTGTTCGCCTCCTTTGCCTTCCCACTTCTATTTTTTTTGCAAAGGAGCTCTGGTAGCGTAGTGGTTATGAATCGGGCTGCTAATCTCACAGTCAGAAGTTCGAAACTACCAGCTGTTCTATGAGAGAAAGATGAGACTTTCTGCTCCCATAAAGATTTACAGCCTCGGAAACCCTACGCAGTGTCGCTACTGACTCCACAGCACAAAACAACAACATTAATGGATGGCAAGTTTCTTAGTTTTTCTGACATCGTTTTGTTCTTTCTTTCTTGTCTTATTAATGACCTTTTGCTTTCTTACTGTGTGATATTCTTGATGTCATCCCACAACTCTTCTGAGCTTTAGTCATTAGTGTCTAATGCACCAAATCTTTTCTTGAGATGGTTTCTAAATTTGGTTGGAATATGTTCTAGGATAATCACTGAACCTTAAGATCTGTTTGAACCACAAACTTGATGGTTCAAACTTACCAGTTGCTCCTTGGAAACCCTATGCAGGGTAGCTACGAGTCAGAACCAACTCTCTGGCACTTAACAATAACAACACCATGTTTAAGGTCATATTTTAGCTATCATAAAGTCATTTTGATTTTCTTCAACTTCAACCTGAACTTAACATATAATTAATTGATGGTCTGTTCCACATTCTGCTCCACCTTTGTTTTGATTGATGATATTGAGCTTTCCCATCATCTCTTCCCATAGATGTAGTCAATTTGATTTCTGTGAATTCCTTCTGATGAGGTCAGAATGTATGCTATTTAAAAAGGTATATTTCTCTCACCAAGTCTATATTTTCCAACTACTGATTCTCATTCCTTGTTTCCAACATTCATATTCCAATCACAAGTACATCTATACATCTTGATTGCATGTTTGGTTAATTTGAGAATGAAGAAGTTGATGGAATTTTTCAATTTCGTAATCACTGGCTTTAATGTTTGATGAATATTTATTTGAGTAATAGTGCTATTAACTGATCTGTCTTGTAGGTTTATGGATATTATCCTATTACAGATAGCATTGTTCTTTTTGATAGATCTTGAAATGTCCTTTATGATAATGTAGGTAATTCCATTCCTCTTGAATTTGTCATACCTGGCATAGTGAATCATGTTATTGTCAATGTTAAAGTGGCCAACATCAGTCTTCAGTTCACTAAAGCCTGGGATATCAATCTTTATGCAGTCCATTTTGTTTTTGACATCTTATAATTTTTCTAGATTCTTACTTCCTACATTCCATGTGCTGGTTATTAATGGATGTTTGCAGATTTTTCTCCTTATATTGAGTTGTGCCCCATCAGCAAATGAAGTTCCCGAAAGCTTTACTTCATTAACATCATCACAATAACCTCTACTTTGTGGTATCTGCTCTTCACCCTGTCATAGTTTGAGTATCTAACATCCTTAGGGGTTCATTTTAAAAAATACAGCAATATTCATAACGATATCTGACAATGTTCTTCTGCTGTTCATTAAGGTTTCATTGGCTAAATATTCAGAAATAGACCACCTCTCCTTCCTATTCTGCTCAACTGAAATCTGTCCACCAGGGTTATCCTGCTCTTATTTAAAATTCTGGTGCCATCGTTTCTGCATCTAACAACACGCAATCCACCACACTACAACAAATTGACAGACAAGTTGTGACAGGTTTCATATATGCAAGGTCGTATTCTCACTAACATGGACTTGTTTTCATTTTCTTCATTTTTAGCCTGAACTTGCATATGAGCAACTAATGGTCTATTCTATAGCTTGCCTTGTTTTGACTGATGATATTGAGCTTCTCCACCCGTCTCCTATTCTCACATCTGTGATCAATTTGATTTCTGTGCATCCCATCTGGAAGATCCACACTATTGTCACAATTTATATTGTGGAAAAAAGATATTTACAATGAATGAGTGGTCGGTCTTTCCAAATTTTACCATGCAATCTCTGTGTTGTTGTTAGTTGACCTCCAGTCAGTTCTGACTAATAACAACCCATTGCACAACAGAATGAAGCACTACTTGGTCTTGTGCCATCTTGACATTTGCTATTATGTTTCAGTCCATTATTGATTGCTATCATTGTGTCAATCTATCACATTGGGGTTTTTCTTTTTTTTCAATCACTTTTCACATTTCCAAGCCTGATGTACTTCTCAAAGGACTGTCCCACCTAATAATATCCAAAGTATGAGATATGAAGCCTTCACAACATAATTTATAAGAATCATTCTATCTATACTTCTTTCAAGACAGATTTGTTTGTTCCTCTGGCCATGCATGGTACTCTCAATAGTCTTCTTGAACACCATCATTCAAATGCAATGATTGTCGGTCTTGGTCTTTGATCAGGTTCTTCATGAGCAGAGTTAAGTGTTGTAGAGTGTCCATCTTCCCAGTGTTATTCATAATTTGGCATGATTCACAGAGTCAAAAGCTTTTTCATACCCAATAAATCACAAGTAAACATTTGTTCTGGTATTCTCTGCTTTCAGACAAGATCCATCTGACATAAGCATCATATCCATGTCATCCTCTCAAACCAGCTTTGAATAGCTGGCAGTTCCTGGTTGATGCACTATAGCAACAGTTTTTTTAATTATCTTCAGGAAAAGTTATGAAATCTCTAGCATTTTTATAATCAATCTTAAGATTTATATCATTGTTTGTAGCATCGTTCATATTATCAAGGCCATGTTTTCCTACTAAAGATCATTCATCTTTGTTTCCAACAATTGTATCATTGTGTTGATATTTAAAGTTCATTCCATGAAAAATGTGCCTTTTAATTTCAGGAATTTTCTAATTCATTCAGTATGTATATACTGAACATGTCTTTTACTCTATAGCAGCAACTAGTCAGGAAAACTGTAGAAGAATTGTTGAATCTGAGTTGTGGTGTTAGAAAATACATTGAAAAAATACACAAATTTCTAGAAGAATTAACAGGTCAATGGTGGAAGAAGTACAGCTACAAGAATCTTTAGTAGCTAGGATGAGACTTCTTCTCTCTTACTTCAGAAATGTTATCAGTAGGGACCAGTCCCTGGAGAAGGACATCATGCTTAGTAAAATGAAGGGTCAAATTACTTCATAAGCCTGTGAAAGCTAGGTAACAAATAAAGAAGACTATAAAGGAGTTGATGCATTTGTATTGTGATGTTGACTAAGAATATTAAATATTCCAAAGACTTCCATAAGAACAAATAAATTTGTGTTGTCAGAAGAATACCCAGAGTGCTTTGTAGAAATGAGGATGCTGAAGATTCATCTTACATTCTTTGGACATGGCATCGTAGATGTTCTTGTTATATGCCATTGAGTCAGTACTGACGCATAATGACCATATGCACAGCAGAATGAAATACTGCCCAATCCTGGCCAACCTCACAATTGTTGCCATGCTTGATCCCATCGATTCTGCCACTTTGCCAATGTATCATACTGGGGGTCCATCTCTTTTTCTCTGACCCTCCACCTTACCAAACATGATATCCTTCTCCATCAACTGGTCCCTCCTGACAATATGTCCAAAGTATGAGAGATGAAGCTTGGCCATACTGGCCATCAAGGAACACTCTGGCTGCACTTCTTCCAATGGTTCTTTTGGCTGCCCATTACACTTTCAATAGTCTCCCCCACACCATAACTCAAAAGCATCAATTTTTCTATGGTCTTCCTTATTTACTGTCTGCTTTCACATGCATATAAGATTACTGAAAATACCATGACTTGGGTCAAACAAACCTTAGTCCTCAAGCTGGCATCTTTGTTCTTCAACACTTTAAAAATGTCTTGTGAAGCAGATTTGCCTAATGCAATATGTTGTTTGATTTCTTGACTGCTGCTTCCATGGGTGTTGATAGTTGATCCAAGAAGAATGAAGTCCTTGACAACT
>NW_006408827.1:849169-856418 GCF_000296735.1 Chrysochloris asiatica
CTTGATAAGAATGTTGTTTATTGGTCCAGTGGTGAGGATTTTTGTTTTCTTTACATTGAGATGTAATCCATACCAAAGGTTGTGCTCTTTGATCTTCATCAGAAAGTATTTGAGGTCCTCTTCACTTTCAGCAAGTAAGATTGTATCATCTACTTATCACAGGTTGTTAATGAGTCTTCCTCCAATCCTGATGCCACATTTTTCTTATATAACCCAGCTTTTCAGATTATTTTCTCATCATACAGGTTTAATAAGTATGGTGAAAGAATACAACCATGTTGCACACTTGTCTTAATTTTTAACCATTCAGTGTTTCCATGTTTTGTTCCAACAACTATTTCTTGGTCCATGTACAGATTCCTCATGAGCGCAATTAAGTGTTCCGGAATACTCATACTTCACAATGTTGTTCATAGCTTGTCATGATCCACACAATCGAAAGCCTTTGTGTAGTCAATAAAGCACAGGTAAACATCTTTCTGATATTCTCTGCTTTCATCCAAGATCCATCAGATATCAGCAATGATATTCCTTGTTTCACTTCCTCTTCTGAATCCAGCTTGAACCTCTAGAAGTTCTCTGTCAATGTATGCTTACAGCTGTTTCTGTATTGTTTTTGTAAAGTGGTGTCAAGTCGGTTCTAACCCATAGTGACCATGTATAGGGTTTCTTAGGAGCAGCTGGTGAGCTTAAACTACTGCCAATGCAGTTTAAATGGCTTTGCAGTCTGGTGCATTGACTCACATTGCCACACCAGGACTCCATTTTTGTATTACCTTTAGTAAAACTTTACTCACATTGGATTTCAAAGATATAGTCCAATGTTTTCCACATTCCTTTGGGTCACCTCTCCTTGGAATGGCCAAAATACTGATCACTTCCAATCAGTCAGCCAGATAGTTGTCTTCCAAATTTCTTGGCATAGATGAGTGAGTGTCTCCTGTGCTGCCTAACTTTCTTGGAAGATTCCAATATTTATTCCATCAATTCCTGGACATGGCATTAGGAGGGAACAATCCCTAGATAAAAATCATTATTCTTGGTAAGAGAAGGGTCAGGAAAAAAAGGCATGACCCTCAACCAGATTGACTGACACAGTGGCTGCAATAATAACCTCAAACATAGGAATGATTGTACACATGGCATGGGACAGGGCAGTGTTTCATTCTTTTGTTAAGTAGGTGTGCTATGAGTCAGAATTGACTCAAAGGCATCTAACAATAATAAGAGTCACTTTTCTGTTAATTCAGTGACATAGTGTTCTTGCTTAATTTTGAAATTGTACTTATAAAATATAAAAATGAAAAATACTAGCAATCTTTTGCAGGTGGTATCATCATCATGAGTGTTGCTGCCATGTGATTTTTATGTAGGTAAGTCAAATATGAAGCATTTTGTGGTAAAGTGACATACAGATCAAGTATCAAATAATTATGAAGTCAATTTTTATAATCAAACAGAATGAATTCCATCCCATTTGATTTTTTTTTCAGAAGAATAATCTGGCTTTATAGATTTGTTTTAGATATTTATATCACTCACAAAAAAACATTTGCCTTGACTAAAAATAATTTGCAAGTATTTTATCTTTAAAGAATAATAAAAGTATTCATTTTTTTTCCAACATGGAATAATGACAATTTTATAACTAAGAGACGGTTACTACTTCATTTTAAAGCATGCAAACATAAGCGATCTAAAGATAACTGTCACAATAATAAGAAATTTTCATTTTTTAGAATAAGTTCTGTCTTTTCCTCTTAAGAATAAAATTGAAGATCCTATGTCAATCCAAACAATGCATACAAAAGGCAGAAAAAGAACCCAGATGTGAGAAGGAATGCAAATCACCATACTAAGAAGCTGAGAAAATTACTCAGCAGGCTCCAAAAATAATTAGGAACTGAGTGAGCATATTGGTAAAATATTAAAAGTACATTAAAGTTTCTTAAAGTTCTGAAAACTTTTAAGTGACAATCCATTTAAAAGATTTTTTTATTTTATTTTTGGGCAATATGATGAAACTTTTTGAATATATACTTCCAGCAGGGGTTGGCAGCTGTTGCAACATTTTTTTTTTTTCCTTTTCACTTTAACTAAAACAGAACTTGTAAATGAAGTTTTGGTTGGAAGAGTTCTGACACATAAATATATTTTAATGGATTTAGGCACTATGTACAATAGAGTTCAAGAATAGGGAAAGATAGAAATTTCAAGCACAGTCACATATGAGGTCAATCTAGAGTGTTGTTGAGAAATATTGCGTTGGTTCCAACTCAAAGTGACCTTGTATAGGGTTTCTTAGGAGCAGCTACTGATTTTGAACCACCAACCTAGCACTTAAAACCAACCTATTTGACAAGTGCTTATTGGGCAGTGCCAGATTAGTAGACTTTTAAAAAACATACACAAGTAAACAGACAAAAAACACAATATGAGTTCTTTTGAGCACAGTTCCAGAAATCTACTATATTTCCATTCTAATGAATTTAAAGCTTTTTAAAAGGATTTTTAATATCCAAATGAGTTAAAAATGAACAGCATTTATTGTCAAGAACTAGTCATTACTTAAAAATAATAGGTTATATGAGCAAACACAAATGTTTACGTACCTAACTACTAGCTGACTGGTGGGTCAAACCTATGCAGAGGGGCTTCAGAAGTCAGAACTGGTGATTTTCTTCTGAAAAGTCAAAGGCTTGAAAACACTTTGGAGCAGTTCTACTCTACACAAATGGGGTTACTGTGAGTCTAAGTAACTCTGGAAACTACTACAAACAAAAACAACAATGCATATTAACAACAGCAAAGATTTCATCTTCCATTTTTAAAGCCTTCCATTTTTAGTGGAATAGTAAAATTTCTATTGTGCTGGTGGTGGATTAAAATTTGTGTTAATTTTAGAAGTTGAACTAATATTTTAAAACCATATACTCTTGTTATTATGAGGAGTTCAAATTATGCAATTATTTTCCTCAGTTTTGAGGGAGGCATAGTATAGAATAAGATAGGCTACCAGGTGAAAAATCAGAGAATAATGATCAACTGCATAAGATATAACTTTGTGTCTAAAGAGAAAAAGTATAAATAAAGGCTATTCATTAAGGAGCTCTGGTAGCACAGTGGTTATGAATTGGGCTGTGAACCTTAAGGTCAACAGTTCAAAACTACCAGCTGTTCCATGGGAGAAAGAGGAGGCTTTCTACTCCCGTAAAGATTTATAGCCTCAGAAACCCTGTACAGGGTCACTGTGGGTCAGAATCGACTTGATAGCACTTAACAACAACAACAACACTATTCATTGCATAAGCACAAAAGTTGGATCCTATAGAGGAGCAAAATCAATGTTGGGTTTGGGCACATACTTTTTTAAAGTTCATGGAAAAAATTCCATTAAAAGATAATGGAATTTTTTCACAAATCATTTGAAACGCTTATATGTATGTATATGAAAAAGTTAATGGAATATGTGTATTATGAATGAGTTATACATGAATTTCATTTTTTTTTTTAAGCAAAATAAATTTGCATTGGACCATGAAGTGGGTGGTTCAAACTCAGAGGCCACTCCTTAGAAACTTTATTGGGGTTGCTATTCATCAGAACCAACTTGACAGCACTTAACAACAGCAACAACTTGCTGTATAACATATTTGAAGCACTAAGAAGGATAAAATATCAGTTTGGAAAGATCTCTATCAGAGCAACATGAGTTGTAAGGAGCTCTGGTAGCGTATTGTTATGATGCTAATTTCACAGTCAGCAGTTCAAAATTACCAGCTATTCCACGGGAGAAAGATGAGGCTTTCTGCTCCATAAAGATTTTCAGCCTCTGAAACCCCACACAGGATACTATGAATCAGAACTGACTCTATGACACATACGAACCCACCACCATTTTAAGAAGGGTTGAATTGGTATTAAAATTAAAACACAGAGGGGCAGAGTATCCACATCAATTTGCAAGAAAACAATTACATTTGCTTGTGAGCTAGTTGCAAAGAACCAACAATTGTCAAAAAAATAGACATCTCAATTTGTCCAGCTAACATAATTCTGATTGAAAATTAAAGTTGACTCCCATCAACCTAAAGATGAAAGAGAGAAGAGGAATGGCTGGTTGTTCTGAACTGTGGTAAGACCTGAGGACTCTTGAGCTCGTGGATAAAGGCATAGCCATGAGGGACTAGAGCTGAGAGCAAAGCATCCAGCTAATTTGAAGTGAGGGGAGATGTACAAGAATACCTAAACTTGTAGATAGTACCTATTCAACCTAGCTTCAAAGCTTGATGATCAGAACTCAATTAGAGGAAGATTTTTTTTAAAAATCTAATAAAGAAAACAAGTGTAAGTTACTACAGTTTGACGAACTTGACCTATATTTATGGATGTTGTTGTTAAGTGCCTTCGAGTCGATTCCAACCCATAGCGACCCTGTACAGGGTTTCCGAGGCTGTAAATCTTTACGGGAGCAGAAAGCCTCATCTTTCTCCCGCAGAACAGCTGGTAGTTTCGAACTACTGATCTTGCAGTTTGCAGCCCGATTCGTAACCATATGCTACCAGAGTTCCTTTATTATGGATGTTGTTGTTATTGTTAAGTGCCATCGAGTCAGTTCCGACCCATAGCGACCCTATACAGGGTTTCCGAGGTTGTATATCTTTACGGGAGTAGAAAGCCTCATCTTTCTCCCGCGGAGCAGCTGGTAGTTTCGAACCGCTGACCTTAAGGTTCACAGCCCGATTCGTAACCACTACGCTACCAGAGCTCCTTTATTATGGATGTAGTAGTTCAAAATACCAACTGAGAGTTGTTGTTGTTGTTACATGCATTTGAGTTGGTACGGATTCAGAGCAACCTTATGTACAACAGAACAAAACACTGCCCGATCCTGGGCCAACCTCACAATTTTTGCTACACTTGAGCCTATTGATGCTACCACTTTGCCAATCCATCTCGCTGGGGGTCTTCCTCTTTTACTCTGACCTTCCACCTTACCAAATATGATATCCTTCTCCAGCGACTGGTCTCTCCTGACAATATGTCTGAAGTATAAGAGACGAAATTTGGCCATCCTGGCCTCCAAGAAGCACTCTGACAGCACGTCTTCCTGTGGACAAACACAGACCTGTTTGTTCTGTTGGAAACCCACGGCACTGTCAATATTCTCCTCCTATATGATAACTCAAAAGCATAAATTATTCTGTGGGCTTCATTATTCACTGTACAGCTTTTGCATGTATATGAGGTTATTGAAAATACCATGGCTTGGGTCATGCACACCTTGATCCTCAAGCTGACATCTTTGCACATCAAAACTTTTAAAAGATCTTGTGCAACAGATTTGCCTAATGCAATACATCGTCTGATTTCTTGACTGCTACTTCCATGAATGTTGATAGTTGATTAAAAAAGAATGGAGTCCTAAATACTTCAATCTTTTCTCCATTGATAAGTATATTGTTTATTAGTCCAGTGGTGAGGATTTTTGTTTTCTTTATATTGAGATGCAATCCATACCGAAGACTGTGCTCTTCATCAGTAAATAAGTTAAGTAATCTTCACTTTCAGCAAGGAAGGTGGTATTACCTGCATGATCACAGGTTGTTAAAGAGTCTTCCTTCAATCGTGATGCCACATTTTTCTTCATATAACCCAGCTTCTCAGATTATTTGCTCAGCATACAGGTTGAATAAATGTAGTAAAATAATAGAATCCCATCCCATACCCTTCTTAATTTTAAACCATTCAGTGTTCCCATGTTCTGTTCCACAACTATATTTTGGTACATATACAGATTCCTCATGAGTACAATTAAGTGTTCTGGAATACTCATACTTCTCTATGTTGTCCATAGCTTGTCATGCATGATCCACACAATCAAAAGCCTTTGCGTAGTCAATAAAGCACAGGTAAACATCTTCTGATATTCTCTGCTTTCAGCCAATATCCATCGGACATCAGCAGTGATATTCCTCATTCCATGGCCTCTTCTGAATTCAGCTTGAACTTCTGGAAATTCTCTGTCAGTGGACGCTTGCAGCAGTTTCTGTATTACCTTTAGTAAAACTCTACTCATATGGGATGTCAAAGATATTGTCTGATGATTTCTGCATTCTGTTGGTTCACCTCTCTTTGGGTGGGCACAAAAATGGATCTCTTCCAATCAGTCAGCCACACAGTTGTGTTCCAAATTTCTTAGCATACATGTGTGAGTGCCTCCTGTGCCACCTCATTTTCTTGAAAGATTTCAATTTTTATTCCATCAATTCCTGGTGCCTTGTACTTTGCCAATTCCTTCAATGTACCTTGGACTTTTTACTTCAGTTAATTGGCTTTTGATCATATGCTACCTCTTGAAATGGTTGAATATCAACGATTCCCGTTTGGTCCAGTGACTCTGTGTATTCCTTCCATCTTCTTTTGATGCTATATGCATCATTCAATAACTTACCCAGAGAATCCTTCAATAACGAAAGTTGAGGCTTGATTTTTTTTTTTTTTTCCCTCAGTTCCCCCAGGTTAAAAATGCTAAACTTATTATTCCTTTCTAGTTTTCTGACTCAAGATCTTTGCACAATTTGTTGTAATATTTGACTTTATCTTCTTGAGCTGATCTTTGAAATTTTCTTGGACCTCCTCATATCTTCCATTTGTTTTAGCATCTCTACACTGGAGAGCAAGTTTCAGTGTCTCTTCTGACATTCATTTTGACCTTTTCTTTCTTTCTTGCCTTCTTAAGGATTTTTGCAAACTTCATGCATGATATTCTTGATGCTCACCACAACTCTTCTGGTCTTCAGTCTTTAGCATTTAAGGTATCAAATCTGTTCTTCAGATGATCTCTAAATTTAGGTGACATATATTCAAAGTCATATTTTGGCTATCATGGACTTGTTTTCATTTTCTTCCGCTTCAGTTTGAATTTGCATATGAGCAATTGATGGGGGAACTCAAGCTGGGGGAACTGAAGAAAAAATTCAAGCCTCGACTGCATTATTGAAAGATTCTCTGGGAAAATTATTAAATGATGCAGAAAGCATCAAGAGAAGATGGAAGGAATACACAGAGTCTCTGTACCAAAAGGAAATGGTTAATGTTCAACCATTTCAAGAGGTAGCATATGATCAAGAGCCAACGATACTTAGGGAGGAAGTCCAAGGTGCATTGAAGGAATTGGCAAAGAACAAGGCACCAGGAATTGATGGAATACAAACTGAAATCTTTCAAGAAAATGAGGCAGCCCAGG
>NW_006408827.1:856548-866463 GCF_000296735.1 Chrysochloris asiatica
TAATACAGAAATGGCTACAATCATACATTGACAGAGAACTTCCAGAGGTTCAAGCTGGATTCAGAAGAGGCCATGGAACGAGAGGTATCTTTGCTGATGTCCGATAGGTGGATGTGATCCAGTCAAAGCACAAGTAGATCAGTCAATAGCAAGGTCATGACAACATTTTTTTTTTTTTTTATTCAATTCATTTTCCTTGTTGATTTTCTGTAGGGGCACTGAATGATAAAATTTGCTTATTAGGAGAGGCTTTTGGAGAAACAGACAATGTTGTAGAGTAGAAATACCCAGGAAAATTTCACCAGAGATTTTTTGCCACCACAACAATTCTTCTGCTCCTTCCTCTCATCAATGAATGGAACATTTACAAGTGTTTTCAAGGGAAATCATTAGTCATGCACCTTACTGTCCTGATTTGGTTCTTTCTGACTTAATTTTGTGTTTCAGTATTAAAAAATTAAAGGGCATGAATTTTTTGTTCATTTAATAATGCAAAAGAGACAGCACTGACATGGTTAAATATCTAGGATCCTCAATTTGGGGGGGAATAGACTAAATGGCTGGCATAATTACATGCAAATGTGTTTTGAACTATATGCAATCTATGAGAAGAAATACATTATAATTTTTTAAATGATCTATTGTGAATTGAGTTAAAGTTTTCAGGGCAGATCATCAGTTTTACATTCAACAAATCATATTTTATTTCATTGCAATGATCATGGTCCCTTCCATGTGCCATCAGTTAACAATATTTGTCTCTATTCCATTGTTTTTCCTTATGTACATACCACACAGAAAATATATATTTGTTTAAATGTCCAAAGGGCACATTTTGCAAGGAAGCTTCCTGCCCTCAGGCCCACGGACTTTCTCATTCCATTAGCCTAGAGTCCTCAACTGCTCTAGCTCTCTATGCCATCGCCTCTGCCTCCTAATCTGCTATCACTGATTTTCTGGTTAGGATCCCAGGCTCTGCTCTACTCATTCTTTTCCCTTTGATGGTCCTAGGTTCCTATGTTCCTGAAATGAAAGATAAACTAATCCCCCACTTTTTAGCTTCACATCATCTACATTTACATTGCTGATTTTCTAGAGGGCTAGATAATAATAACATTCACAATCATTCATGACAATCACAATTAGTCATGATAACAATTACTCACTATTGTATCATAAAATCCTACCCCCATCCTTGTCCATTCCCTTTCACTAGACCCAGCTGAACAAGATGAAAACTGTTCTGTGGGCAATCTACTTAACCCCTTCTTTTTGAAATTAAACACACTCATGAAACTTGTAAGCCAGGCATTTTGTACCTTTATAGCCCCCTATATTTTTTCCATTACATGATTATAATCCCTTCCATATACCATCAGATAACAGTATTTCCCTCTATTCACTTTAGCTCTCTCTCTCTCTTTTTTTAAGCACTCAGATATGTATAATAATTTACACCACCAAAGGGCATTTTCTGCAAGTCTGCCTCCTGTCTACCAGCTCTCAGTCCCTCTCTTCCCATGAATCTAGAGTTCTCAGCTGCTCCCTCTCTCCATGTCCCCATTTCTGCCTCCATCTCTGGTGTCGCTGTTTCTCTGGATAAGGTCTCACATTCCAGTTGTACTCTTTTCCCTTGATGATCATTGTATACTTTGTTTCTGAGCTGTAAGATTAACTACTCTCCCATTTTTGATACAAAGCATCTATCTTCACAATCGTGACAGTCACTATTAGTCATGATAACAATTGTTGGTTGTTGGTAAGTACCGTGAAGTCAGTTCTGACTCATAGTGACCCTGCACAGGGTTTCTGAGGCTGTAAATCTTTACAGGAGCAGAAAGCCTCATCGTTCTCCCATGGAAACACTGATACAATTACTCACTATTAAATCATAAGAATCTTATTCCCTATCTCTTTTAACCAGACCCATCTGGCAAGATGAAAACTATTCAGTGGGAACTCTTTCTTGCCCCCCCACACACACTCTTAAACTAAACTCCCTCTTGAAATCTTGTAAGCCAGTCACTTTGTGCTTTTACAGCCCCCTCATTTTAGGTAGCCGATATCTAAGTTGCCCTTCCCTATCTACCTTATGTACAGAAGGCATAGCATTGATACTTTATGTGAAGACTCTGTCACTCTCTGTTGGTATTTAGAGTTACTACCTCCATGAGTATAGGTCAAGTTCATAAAATTTTAGCAATTTACCCTTGGATCCTTTATAAAAAATTGTGGGGTTTTGTTTTTAATCTTCCTCTAGTCAAGACTGATTATCAAGTCATCTAGGCTGGTTCAAATGGGTACTATCTGCAAGTTTGGGTGTTCTTGTGCATCTCCCCTCACCTCAAATCAGCTGGATGCTTCACTCTCAGCTCTAGCCTTCTGTGACTATGTCCTTGTTCATGGGCTCAGGTGTCCCCAGGTCTCACCATGCATTGCACCAACCAGGTCTTCTCTTCTCTCTCTCATCTCCACGTCAGTGGGAGTCTATGGACCATGGTTGAACTCGGCCCATTTCTTCATTGCTGCTTCCCCCCCCCCCCATTCCACTCACCAATAGACCAATGTCGTCATCAGAAAGCTTATATGCCTGCTCATATGTTCTTTTTGAGTTTCAGTCCTAGAGGGGAGCTTCTCCTGAAGGAACTTTATAGCTTGCCTTGATGGCTTTCAAGCGAAAAACTTGCTTGTCCTTTTTGTAGCCAGTCATACTGCCATTTTTGTTTTGTTTTTTTTTCCTGATGATCCTTCTTTGAAGATGTATCTTATGTCACTCTAGCTGTTCCAGGCTCGTCTGCTCGTCCTTTCTACTGGTAATGTCACACCTCAGAAGGTTCTGGATGGGGGTCAGAATTCCACCTAAGGTTCTATATACTGCAAAGACTCTGCAAGAGGCCTAATTCAGTGGGAAAGTTCTAGCACCCCTTTTAGGTATTCCAATCAGTTATAGGCTGAAGATGGGCTTACGGGCTTTCTGTAGTCATGTTTCCCATCATTCCTTTCTATAACACTCCATTTTATAGGAGTAGGCAAGGGAGACAGTCATGCATCTTCATATTATTTCCCCTCTTCAAACTTTGCCTGTGTCTCTGTATCACAGAGCCCTGTTGTTTCAAGGTTGAGCATGCATCACTCTTTACCTCTCTGTCCCATTTATCGCATGCAAACTGGTCTCAGTGTTCCCCTATCTACCTTGCTCTTCCACCCCCTCCCTCTTCTTGTATTGCCTTCCCCAACACCAGACCTATGATGTCTGCCCCCTACCCTGTGCTCTAGTGTCACCTCCCTCCACCTCCCCTTAACCACCCCATCCCAGCCTCACTGTTATTGTTACCTATATTCCGTTAATTTTCCCTCCATTTAAGACGTCTATTTTATCCTGTAATCTAGCTGACCTTCTCAACACCTGGAGCTCTGTTCCTATGTGTTTACCTTCTTTCATATTGTAATTGTTTTGATCACAGACTGACCTCCCAGATCCTCTGAATTTGTTCTTATAATTTTGTTCTGTTCTTGATTCTTCCATTGTTGATTGAATTCCTGTTGGTACTGCCACATATGCCAATCTCTGGTTGTTATCTATTCTTGTTGGTTCTCAGTCCGCAGAATTCCCTTTAGGATGTTTTGCAGCACACAGTTGGCTTTGGCAAAATCCCTTAGTTTTTCTTTATCCTGGAATGTTTTCATTACACCTTCATATTTGATTGACAGCTTTGCTGAGTAGAAGATTCTTGATTGGCAGCTTTTTTCTTTCATGATTTTATACATGTCTTCCTATTGTCTTCTTATCTGCATGGTTTATGCTGAGAAATGAGAACTTAACTGATTTGCTTGCCTTTGTATGTAGCACTTCTCTTTTCCCTAGCTGCTTTCAGGATTCTCTCCTTTTCACTGATTTTGGAGAGCTTGATTATGATATGTCTTGGTTATTTTCTTTTAGGGTTTATTTTTCCTGGGGCTCTTTGAGCTTCTTGAATGCTTATCTTTTTGCTTTTCAGGATTTTAGGGAAATATTCTCCCAGAAGTTCTTAAATTATCTTCTCTTTGGACTTGTGTGATTCTTCCTGTTCCAGAATGCTGATGATTCTTAAATTATTCCTCTTCATATTTTCCAACATGAATTTTGGAACTTCTTCAGAATTTTTTATCCTTTTTTCTGCTTTCTCTTTTATCTTAGTAGTATTGAGAAATTTGTCTTCCAGCTCATTAGTCTGGCTTCCACCTCTTCAATCCTACTCCTTTGAACTTGCAGTATATTATCCTTTTCTGATATTATATTATTAATCATTTGGACCTCTTTGTGTAGGTTTTAAATTCTTTCCAATGCTGTATCTATCTTATTTGATTATTCCTGTAGAGCTTTCCTGACTTCTTCCTTATTTTTCTCAACTCCATTGTAAAGTGTTTTGATACATTTTATAATCATTTTTTCTGAATTCCTTTTCAGACATTTCTAAGCCTGCTCTCCTTCCAATATGAAGTGTAGATTTCTCTTGAGCTCATTTGTCCCTGTCATTTTATATCATTTCTTGACATGTGTTGATATAGTCATCTGTTTCTAATTCTTCAGCATATTCAGTAGTTAGCTGTGGCCTTAATACTTAGATGAGTATGCGTTTTGGTAATTTTGATGCTTTTTGATTGCTTCCAGGTAGATGTGATCAGGAGATGGGCTTCCCCTTTCACTCTTCTTATTACTCAACTCAGAGTAATTGTCACAGATGTTGGCTGCCTTCCCGGTGTATGGTAGCTGACATTGGTTCTTGCCTGGATTGTGGGATTTTGTAGGGTATAATTGTAGCTTGACTATATAAAAGCAACTTCTGTCTCTTCTTGGGTAATGTAGGAAGAGAAAGAGCACCCTAAGAGAAAAAAAAATCTATAGCCTAATATGAGTATGATTTTAATGTCCTGTTTCCTCTTCTTGCCTTCAAGGCCACCTGAGAAATTTGAAGATGCCACTGTTGGTTATGACATAACTCAGGATTTAATTTTTGGCCCGTTTCCTTTTTAGTCTGCTGTCTGTACCACTCCACAACCCCAATTCATGCCTTTTTACTAGTGATAAACCACTCAGGGCCAGCTGTGGCCATTTTGTACTACCATTTGGTTTTAAAGGGCAACTTTTCCTTTAATTTTGAGGAAATCTGTGTACCTGCATAGTAGAATCCTCCAGGGGTGTGGGTGGGTTGTCCAGTTGTTCAGGCACCCCCTTCAGTCTCCAGAATGGAGGTGCACAGGCATAAAGGGACCAATGAACAGGTACAAAAAAAGAAAAAAAGAATGTCCACACCTTTATCTCTGCAGATTGGTCAGGCTTCCGTGGCTGCTCTGATCCTTCTCCTGCTCAGTCTTGTTGTGTCTAATTTACCCAGATGACCACTTAAGACTCACAGGATCAACAAGGAAGCCTTTATTAGCTGGTCAGCGACTACAGCCTCCCTAAAAGCGGGAAAAACTTCAGCTCTGACCCAGTTTTTCTAAGAATATTTATTCATAGGCAGTCTCACATTATCTTGTACAAACTAGGGGTATGATGTATGCATGAGCTGTTAGGGTGGGGGCTAGGAGTACATCTGCTGGGACAGTTACTTCTCAAGATTAACTGTTGTTAACGTTGTCAAGGTTAGCCTTGGCTGACTGACTGTAGCTCCTATTAGTCAGGTGGGCCCACTCAGATGTGAGGAATTTGCATAAGCACTGTTACAGAAGCCAAGTTTAGCTAGAGTTAAGGGGAAAGGGGGTTTTGAATCCAGAGGTGTTGTTGATGCTGAAAATTTTCCATTTCAGCCTTAGCCTTTCCTTAAAAATTGGTTACTAGAGGGCAATTTGGCCTTACAGTCTCACCCAAGATGGCTGCTCCAGGAGATGCTGAGCCTGGTGGATCCCTGAAAGCATTAGATTTTTCACTTCCACTACAAATTCCAGTGGCTATAAGCCTTCAAACTTCCTAAATATTCCTTTATATGTGATTTAGAATTCTGGGACTGTCCCCTAAACCTACTTCATCTGGTATTCTGTGTTATTGTTGACAGAGATTCACACTACACTTCTACCTTATCTGCCAGCTTGTTTGTTCCTAGCCCCCTATTTTTGATAACAAACATCTAAGTTGCCTTTTGCTATCAATCCAGTATATTGAGGAGGCAAGCTTAATCCTTGATATGAAGAATAATTCCCATTTGATTGTAATTTTGAGCAACTACATTCATAAGGGAAGGTCCAGTTTATCAATTTGTAGCAATTTATACTTGCTCCCTGTATCAAACTTCTTTATCTGGTCGAGTTCTAATCAGCAATCCATCCAAACTAGGTCAAATGGGTGCTATCTATAAGTTTGGAAGTTCTTGAACAGCTCCCCTGACCTCAGATCAGCTGCCACTTCACTCTCAATTCTAGCTCCTAGTAACTAGGTCAGTGTCTGTGCTAGGGAGTATTCAAATCTCCCTAACTTTCAGACAATCTAGGCTTTCATCTTTTCTTTCTAACCTCAAGGTCAACAGATGTCTACAGAACATGGCCAAATTCAGCCCATGTCTTCATGAGGCATTTCCCCCTCTTACACTCATAAGTGTACTAGGTTAGTCATCAGAGAACATACAAGTCTGCTCATATGTTCCCTTTGAGTTTCAGTCTTAAAAGAGGATTTACCAAGTTGGGCTAACTTTTCTTTCCTTGATGGTTCCAAGATGAGCAGCTTTCTTGATCTTGCAATAGAAACAGTCTGCTTTTATTATTATTAGCTTTTTTTCCTACTGGTGATTCTTCCAAGAAATATCTTCTGTTTCTCTAGCCAATGCAGGTTGGTCTGCATGTCCTTGCAAGTGGGAATGTTATACCTCAGAAGGTAGATCTAAGGATTCTACCTAAGGCCCCATACTCCACAAAAGCTTAACAAGAAGACTGTTTCCCTGGGGAAATTCTAATATCCCTTTTAGCTAATCCAATCAGTTATAGGCTGAAGATGGATTTATTAGCTTTCAGTAATCATATTTCACAATATTCATTTCTACCACTCTTAAATGTAAATTT
The DNA here is from genome assembly GCF_000296735.1 of Chrysochloris asiatica. Taxonomy (NCBI): domain Eukaryota; kingdom Metazoa; phylum Chordata; class Mammalia; order Afrosoricida; family Chrysochloridae; genus Chrysochloris; species Chrysochloris asiatica. The sequence goes on from NW_006408827.1 coordinate 863,581, forward strand.
TTCAATAGTAGGAAAGTGACAACAATAGCCAAAAGACCATCAATCACCTTAACAATATTTCCTCTTCTTTAACCATTCCAACTATATCTCAATCCCTGTATTGCAGAGCTTTGTTGTTCCAATGTTGAGTATACATCACTATTTATATCTATCCCATTTAGTCCATGCATACTTTCCTACGTCTTCTCCTATCTTACCTGTTCAACAAACCCATCCCTTTTCTTGTGTGTTGCCCTCCCCTTCCTTGTATATTGCCCTCCTCATCACACAAGCCATCATGAGTCTACTACCTAAACTGTGACATACTGTCCCCTCCTTCTCATCCCTGGTATCCATCAAAGAATGTTTCTTTTATTATGGAAATCTTTTGTTAAGCTTTTAAAATAATGGTCTATTGCAATATTTGTCCGTTTGTGACAGACAAATTTCACTCAGCGTAATGTCCTCAATGTTCATCCAAGTTAAGAGATTTTTTATAGCTTCAAAATTATTCTTCAAGGTAGTGTGATATTCTGTTGCTTGTATGTACTAAAGTTTGTTTATCTAATCTTCCATAAATGGGTATTTAGGCTGTCTACATTTTTTGCTATTGTTAATAGTGCTGCGATAAACATTGGTATGCATGTATCTATTCATGTAATGTTACGTATTTCTTGTGGATATATGTCAAAAGAGGGACTGCTGGATCATAAGGTATTTCTATTTCCAGCTTTCTGAGGAAGAGCCATACCATTTTCCAGAGTGATTGAAACAGTATCACCAGCAATGTAGGATGTTATCAGTCTCTGCAGACCCTTGCCAGCATTGGTTGTCCTCTGCTTTTTTGAACTTCACTATTATTGCTGCTGTAATATGATATCTCAATGTTGCTTGTATTTGAATCTCAGCTCTGGTAGCATAGTGGTTACGAATTGGGCTGCGAACCTCAAGGTCAGCAGTTCGAAACTACCAGTTGTTCCGCGGGAGAAAGATGAAGCTTCCTGCTCCCGTGAAGATTTACAGCCTCGGAAACCCTGTACAGGGTCGCTATGAGTTGGAACCGACTCCATAGCACACAACAACAACAACAAATTGGCTAATGAGCATGAACATTTCTTCATTTTTCTGTTGGCTATCAGAATGTTTTCCTTGGTTAAGTGTCTGTTCATGTCTTGGGTCCATGTTTTAATTGGGTTATTTGTCTTTTTCATGTAGAGAGGTTATAGTTTCCAATAAATTTTATACATTAGTCCCTTATCAGATATGTAGTTGCAAAAAATTTTCCCAGTCTATTTTTATTCTTTTGGTGATACCTTTTGATACCCATAAGTTCCTAATTTTTTAGTATGTCCCAGTCATCTATTTTGTCTTCCATTGTTTGCATGTTTTTTTTTAAATGTCTGGTAGTCTATGTATACCATATATTAAAGCCATTAAATTTGTCACTATTTTTTCATTGAGGATGTTTACAGCTCTTGGATTTACATTTAGGTCTTTAATGCGTTGCGTTAGTTTTTTATAATGTGGGAGATACAGAACTTGTTTAATTCTTTTGCAAATCGATTTCCAGTTTTGCCAGCATCTTTTGTTGAAGAGACTATCTAGTCCCTATTTTACGTGCTTTGACCATTTGTCAAAGATCAGTTGGCTGTATGAGGATTGACTGACTTTTCTGTTTTCAATTCTGTTTCATTGATCTATGTATTGTACCAATATCAGGCTCTTTTGACCACTGTGGCAGTGTAGTAAATTTTGAAATCAGGGAGTGAGAAACCAACCAATGTGCTCTTCTTCTTAAGCAGTGCTTTGCTTACCTGTGGTCTCTTTCCCTTCCATATAAAGTTCAAGATATTTTCCCCATCTCTATAAAGAATGTTGTTGGAATATGGATTGGAATTGTATCATATCTGTAGATTGCTTTGGGTAGTGTTGACATTTTCACAGTGTTTAGTCTTCCTATCCATGAGCATGATATCTTTTTCCATTTTGTAATTCTCTTTTGGTTCCTTGTAGTAGTGTTTTTTAGTTTTCTTTATATAGGTCTTATGTTTCTCTGGCTTGATTTATTCTTAAATATTTCATACTTTGGGTGGCTATTGTAAATGATATTATTTTACTAATTTCCTTTTCAGAGTTGTCATTATTAGTATAGAGAAATCTAGCAAATTTTTCTATATTGATTTTGTACCCTGCCACATTGCAGTATCTTCTAAAGAGGTTCAGTAAAATTTTTGCTGAGTCTTTGGGATTTTCTATATATAGGATCATAGCATGTGCAAATAGAGTTTTATTCTTTGCAAATTTGGATGCCTTTTATTTTCCTTTCATGCCTTATAGCTCTGAAAATTCCAACACATTATTGAAAAGAAGTTGTAATAAAAGGCATTCTTTTCTAGTTTCATTTACAAAGGGAATGCTTTCAGTATCTCTCCACTGAGAGTGATATTGGCTGTGTGTAAATGTTTCTAATTATGTTGAGTTATTCCCCTCAATTTCTTACTTTGTTTACTGTTTTAATCAGGAATCGTTGCTGGATTTTGTCAAATATCTTTTCTGTATCAATCAATATGATCACATGGTTCTTTCCCATTTTTTGATTTGTTTTGTTTATATGGTGTATTACATAAATTATTTTCTAATATTCAACCATCCTTGCATCCCTGGCATAAACTCCGCTTGGTCATGATGTGTTATTTTTTTGAAATGCTGTTGAATTCAGTTGGCTAGGATTTTGTTGAGAAATTTTGAATCTATGTTCATGAGGGATTGTTGTTGTTGTTAAGTGCCATCGAGTCGATTCCAACCCATAGCGACCCTGTACAGGGTTTCCGAGGGTGTAAATCTTTACGGGAGTAGAAAGCCTCATCTTTCTCCCGCGGAACGGCTGGTAGTTTCGAACCGCTG
>NW_006408827.1:866563-874146 GCF_000296735.1 Chrysochloris asiatica
ATTCCAACCCATAGCGACCCTGTACAGGGTTTCCGAGGGTGTAAATCTTTACGGGAGTAGAAAGCCTCATCTTTCTCCCGCGGAGCGGTTGGTAGTTTCGAACTGCTGGCCTTAAGGTTCGCAGCCCGATTCGTAACCACTACGCTACCAGAGCTCTCCTCATAAGGGATATTGGTCTATAATTTTATTTTTTAGTGATATCCTTCCCTGGTTTTGGTATGAGGATTAAGCTTGCTTTATAAAATGAATTAGAAAGTTTTACATGTTTTTCTGTATTCTGAAATTGTTTTAAGTATAATTGGTGCCAGCTATTCTCTGAATGTCTGATAAAATCACCAGTGAAGTCATATGGACCTGGACTCTTTTGGTTTGGATGATCTCATCAATTTTTTCTTTTTCTAAAACGGTTTCCATTTACTGTAGGCCTTCAAATTGGTTGGAGTACTCTTCATAGTATTCTATTATTATGCTTTTTAATTCCATTGGTGGTTTCGTGACATCATTCATATGATTTCTTATTCATGTTATTTGTGTCTTCTCCCTCTTTTTTATGGCTTTATTTGCCAATGGTTTGTCAATTTTATTAATCCTTTCAAAGAGCTAGTTTCTTGTCTTGTTGATCCTTTCTATAGTTTCTTCTTCTTCTTCTTCTTCTTCTTCTTCTTCTTCTTCTTCTTCTTCTTCTTCTTCTTCTTCTTCTTCTTCTTTACTGGTCTTTTTCTAATTGTTGCTGATGTGCTAATGTATTGATTTTTGTACTTTTTTTCTTTTGGGTATCTGCATTTATTGCTATGCATTGTCTTCTTAGCACTATTTCTGCTGTGTCCCAAAGGATTTGGTATGTTGTGCTTTCATTATCATTTGTTTCTAGGAATTATTTAATTTTTATTTGTTCTACTACTCAATAGCTTTTAAAAAAGTGTTATTAAGCTTCCATGTATTTGACTATTTCCTTGATCTTCCTATTTTTATTTCTAATTTTATAGCATTGTGATCTGTGAAGACGTTTTGTAGTATTTTGATGTTTGTATATTTATGGAGGCTTGTTTTGTGGCCTAACACATAGTATATTCTGGAAAATGTTCCATTTGCACTGAAAAAAAGAATGTGTTTTGTGCTGTTGTTGGGTTCAATACTCTACAAATCTATGAGCTTGTCTTTGTTGAGTTTCTTTATGGTCCTGTCGTTTTTCAAAAGTGGTGTATTAATATCTCTCACTATTATTGTAGAGTTGTCTATTTCTTTTGTCAATTCTAGCAGGGTGTTCTTTAAGAATCTGAGTTTCTTTCTTAGGAATGTAAATATTTATTATGATTATGTCTTTTTGTTCAACTCACCCTTTAATCATGAGATCATGTCCTTCTTTGTCTCTTATGCTGGTTTTTGCCTTAATGTTTATTTTATCAAAGATTAATATTGAAACTCTTCCTCATTTTATATTGAAAATACCTTGGTAATGTTTTAATCCTTTAAATTTAATCTATTTTTCTATTTGTGTGCATGATGTTTCTCTTGTAGACAGCATATTGAAGGATCCTGATTTCTTATCCATTCTGCCACTCTGTCTCTTGAATGGTGCATTTAATACATTTAATGAAATTAGTGTAATTATCAAAAGCTATGAATTAATTGCTGTCATTATGCTGTTTGGGTTTTATGTGTGTGTGTGTGTGTGTGTGTGTTGCTGCTGGTTTCTTTATTCTGTATGCTTTCCTGTTCTGTGTTCATTTTGTTTCAGCTTTTTTTTAATCAAATTCTGCAAGTTTTTACATTCCAATCATCTTTGATTTTCTTTTTCTTGATATATTGTGGAGATTTATCAAGTTTTTTTTGAGGTTCCCCTATATTTCATAGATTTCTTCCTCATTTTAAAACAGGCTTTTTTATCCTGAAATCTACCTGCCCTCCCCACCACTTTGATCTCTGTTACTAAACTTCTTCCTTCTTTCACACTGTAGTTGTCCTGATCAAGGACTGACCTCTCAGATCCCCTAATTTCATTTTGTTCTCTTTTGCCTCTAGGCTGAGTTCTTTGTGGTATTGTCACATATGTCAAATTCTGGTTATTGCCTGTTCATGTTGGTTCTAAATCCAAAGAACTCCCTTAAGTATGTTTTGAAGGACTAGCTTGTCTTTTACAAAATTCCTTAATTTCTGTTTATTTTTAAGTGTTCTGATTTTTCCATCATATTTGGTTGACAGCCTTGTCAGGTATATTATTCTAGTTTGGCATTTATTTATTTATTTGTCTTTGTTTCAGAGTTTTGTGTGTATCTCCCCATTGCCTTTTTGCCTACATGGATTCTGCTAGAGATTGAACCTTAATCTTACTGAAGTTCCTTTGTTGGTAACACTTCTTTTTTCCCTAGCTGCTTTCAGGATTCTTTCCTTTTCTTTGATTTTGAAGAGTTTGATCATGATATATCTTGTTGCTTTTCTTTTTGGGGTCTATTCTGCTAGGGTTCATTCAGCTTCTTGAATGCTTATCTTCTTGTCTTTCAGATGTTATGGAAATTTCCTACCAGCAGCTCTTCAACTATCTCTTTGGTAATTTTCTTTGTCTCTTCCTGTTCTGGAATTCCAATCACCCATAGGTTATTCTTCTTTATGGTGTCGCACATGAATCTTAGCTCTTAGGGTTTCTTCAAATTTCTTCAATCTTTTTTCTGCTTGTTTTTATATCTTAACAGCATTGAAAGATTTATATTCAAGCTCTCTGGTCTGGCTTCCATCGCTTCAATTCTACTTCTTTGCCCTTTCAGTATATTGTCTGTTTGGACCTCTTTTTTTCGAGCTTTTGCAATGCCCCAATGCTATATCTATTTTGTTTGATAGTTGCTGTAGTACTTTCCTGAATTCTTTATTTTCTTTGACCTTTCCTTGGAACATTTGAATGCAACTCAAAATAAACTTATTGAATTATTTTTCATGTAATTTCAAAGCCTCTTCTTTCTCCAATTCAATTTCTAGCTCTTCTTCTTGATCATTTTTTTGAACTATTTTGTCCTGTGTCTGCATGTGAGCAGAATTTTTCTGCTGCCTTTTTAAGGCATTGTGGTGTTGTTGTATATGTCTTAATTAGATGAATGTATATTTGTATATTCTTAAGCACTCTCCAGTTGTTTCCTGACAGGTGTGATCAGCAGATGGCCTTCTCTGTTCATAGCTCTATAGCTCAATTCAGAATGTTTTTATCAAGTGTTGGTTGTAGATGCTACTTGTGTATAGCAACTGATTTTGGTTCTTTCTCAACTGGTGGTGTTTTTAGAAGGTACAATTGTAGCTTGGCTCTTTGGGTGCAGCTGTTGTCTGTTGTCGAGTGAGGCAAGACAAGAAAGAGCTACCAGAAGATAGAACGAGGACCAAAAAAACAAGATAGAAAGCAAAAGTCATAAAAACCCAGAGGTCTGGTATGGGGGAAATGGGAAAATATGAGTTAAACTATAGTGCTACCTAATGGACTGTTGGACTTCTAGTGTGGTGCTGTGGATCAGCATCAGACTGTGAACCACAAGATCAGCTGTTCAAACCCATCAGCTGTTCCTTGAAAACACTATACATAGTCACTATGAGTTGGTACCATCTCGGTAGCACTTAACAACAACAAAAACAACAATGTGCTCTTGCCTTCAGAGGTACATGGGAAATTTCAAAATGTCCTCACTGTGTCTCTTTGATCTAACAAAAGGTTTTATTATTGTTGTTGTTCTCCTACACTTAAGTCTGTTAATCTGTCTTTCCTAATAAAACCAACCTTTGGGCTGGCCACACCCACTTTGTAATAGTCTCCTCTTGCAGACTCTTCCTGCTGTCTCTTCCTTCTTCAATTCTGTAGTGTGTGATCCCTGTTGTGCAGATCTTTTGTATTTAGAGCAGACCCTTCCTTATGGTTGTCCAGTTGAATAGGTACCCACTCTGGTCCTCAGTGCAGAGAAGAGTAGACAGAACAAAAGAAAATAATGAAAAAAGAATAATAAAATAAAATGCTCACAGCTTTGTCTCTACAGATCTGTCAGTTTTTGCAATAGTACTCTCCTGACCCTTTCTCCACTCACTCCCATTCAAAATGGTTGTGGTGGGACACATTGACCACTGCAAATCAGAATTCACCAGATTTATTGCTTGTGTTCCAAATCTTACTCTCAGTAATCATCCAAGACACTATTGTATTCCCTAATCTGAAGCTCAGGGTTCTAGGAACATTCTCAGAATCTGTTCATCCAGTTTTCCATGTTTTTACTGATAGGGGTCTGCATAGCCCATCTGCCTATTCTGCCATCAAGCCATGACTCAGTTATAGATTATTTTATTTTATTCATTTAATTTAAAATTTGTCACAAACTATTTGAAGACTTCTTATTTATAAATCTGGAGTCTTGGTGTGGTGCTGTAGGGTAACTAGTGGATTGTTAACCTTAAAATCGGTGGTTTAAACCCACCAGTTCCTCATAGTAAAACCTATTCAAAGTTTCTATCAGTGAGAACAAACTAGGAGGCACATAACAACAACAGCATATGTAGATATGAGGAGTACTTCAAAACATTTTGGAAAAATTGTATCATTTAAATTCCATTTCTCTATGAATATTTTGAAGCTACATTATGGTGTGTGTGTGTGTGTGTATAGATAAAGAGTGAAAGAGAAAGAGAGAGGTGTACTTGAAGAAAATAATGAACACAATTTTGTTGTTCTTAAGTTTTTAAGTGGGGGATGGCAAACCCAGAATCAATATGTCAAGCAGTAGACTGAGACATCTTGCAGTTCACAGGGTTACAAGGCTAACCAGTACCCAAAATTGGGAGATCATGCAGCAGAGCAGAAAATTCTTCAGACTTGCTTCCCAGGAACCAGGGGTCAACTGGTAACAAGAAGAGTTCCAAGTCAAGAGAGAAGAGCTTTTCCACATATCCATTTAATATATAGTGTACTACAGAGAATTACTACCCCTAAGGAAATTTCTGTTTTAGTTGATTAGCTAATTATATCATATCACATCATGACATGATATAACATGATATCACATTACATTACAGAACAGTAATTAGTTCAGTATGTAGTTACACCACTGATAATCAGAGCCTAGCCAACTTGACACATACAATTAAGTACTACTATAGTGAAAAACACAGATGAATACTGATGAACTTGAGGTTGTCCTTAGTGGGCTCAGAAGATGTTGCTATTGTTATGTTCTATAGAGTTGATTCTGACTCATAGCAAACCTATAATGGATTTGTGAGGAGCAGTTGTTGGTTTTGAATAGCCAACCTTGTGGTTTGCAGTCCAGTGCTTATATCATGAAAGAAATAGCAACTACTATATTCATTTAGAAGTATTAATATAATAAAATTGAAAATTTTAAATATTGTATATCTTGTGCTTTTCAATGATTAATCCTAAATGATGCCAATATACAAGTCACTTTATTCAAAATTGAATTCCTGGTGTGGGCCTGTAAGATAAGCAGTTGACCACAACATCAATTTCAACAGCAAGGACAGTGGTTCAGACTCACCAGCCACTCCCCAGAAATCCTACAGAGGGTGGCTACGATTTAAAACCAACTCAACAGCTATTAACAGCAACAACAACTGCATGGTGTGGCTATATAGGGTAAGCACTGGACTGCAAGTTAGGTCAGCTGTTCAAACTCACCAGCTACTACTAGGAAACCTTAAATACAGCCTCTATTAGTCAGAGTGGAATCAGTGGCATTTAACCCCAACAGCCATTTTAAATACATACTGTGTTAATCTACCTCCAAATCAATTCAGGATACACTTATTCATACTGACAGTAAAGTCATCTACAGAAGCCTATTCATTGTGCTCATGCATAGTGTTAGTTGTTGCTTCTTACAAAAAAAAAAAAAAAATTTTTTTTTTTGATGCTTCCCCAAATTCTTTTACCAGTGACACTTACTTCATAGTAAAACTTCTCTGCTAGGATGTGGATGATTGCTTCTTTTTTCTCTCACACACCTATTCAATATGTGTGTGAGAGTTTGCAGTCACTTTGTTTATTTAAGTAAAAGGAGTGATAGTTTAAAATTGCAAATATGTAAGGGTGACGACTTTCCCTGGCAGAGTTTGCAAGCATTTATTATTCAATACTTACACAGAATGTTTGTTGGCTGATTGGTTAACTAATTTGCCAGACACTTTCTGCCCCCAAAATTTTCTCACCTGGTACATGGATATTTTGTCAGGTGCCAGGCTCTTTCCTGCTAAGAACCCCTTGTAACCTCCCAGCTAGCAACAGCTCCCCCAACCCCCAGTGTTCTATAAACAATTTCCTGACTTAGGACTAGTGTTTTATTGAGAAGTTTTATTACATAGGTTAAGTGTCCTTGAGGATGTTTTATATATTGTTTTATAAATATAAGCTAAAGCAAGATCCATATATTTCTTCCTTTTGGGTTGTATTACCTGAAAAACTTTGATTTTGTTATCTGAACTAAGCAGTAAAATTGAATCAATGGCAATAAATAAATAAAAGTACATAACCAAGATTTTTAAATTGCCTTGGTATTTCAAATCTTTAAAAAATAAGATGGCATTTACAATACACATAAGTGTTGTTTTTTGAAGCTATGTTTATACTCAAAATTATATTAACTGTTCACTTATCTATGCTCATGTGCATGTGTGAATTTCATCTGACTTCTTGTCTGTAAGATTCTTTAACACAGAAATATTGTTATTATTATTATTATAATTCCAGTATCTATTGGAGCTTATTACAAAGTAGGAAAAACAAAGTTTTTAAAACCTGAATGGCTACCAGGATTTGTTTTAATAAATTTAGTTCAATAATCTTATGTTAATTTGGTGTAGGGTTCAAGATACTATGACCAGCAGGCCAAATCCAAAAATCTGACAACTATGGATTAATTTTCTACTATATACAAGACAAGAGAGGAAAGAATAATGGATTTTAATTAGCCATGATCAGGCTTCAATTATTACAGACGTATTGCAAATCTGGTTTTATCTCAGCATTCTAAAATCCTATACAATTACTTCTCTTGTTAAATTTTTAGTGGCAAAATCAAAGACCAGAAATTAGATAAATAAAAACCACTTATAAAAATAAAATTATTCCTTTATATTTAATTATAGCCTATGATCAAATGTTTGTAATTACTTCATAAGTTTATTTTATATTTGACTTTTTAATCAACATCTAAATGAAGTCACACATTAATTTGATTGCCAAGCTACTTTGAGTCTTCTTTAATTCCTAGGGTTTCCTATTTCTTTAGTTTTTTGGATGAAGCTTATTATATATCCTGTCTAACACCTTACATTTTTTTATTTCACAATTTGCATTTTCTGGGTATCCACATATTTCTATATCCACGGTTATAAAAAATGTCAATTAGTCCTGGTGTTATTATTGTTTGTTATTGTTGTTAGGTGCCTGCCAGTCAGTTCCGACTGGTGGTGACACTATATAGGATTCTTGAGGAATAGACAATATATAGGATTTCTGGTGGGTGTGAACCAACTATCTTATGATTGGCAGTCCAGTACTTATCCTATATAGCACAATATATTAATATATATATATTGTTCATGTT
>NW_006408827.1:879452-880728 GCF_000296735.1 Chrysochloris asiatica
TTGGAGTCTGGATTGGATTGCATTATATGTGTAAATTGCTTTGAGAAGTATTGGCAGTTTCACAATATTAAGTCTTCCTATCCAGGAGCATAGCATATTCTTTCATTTTTGTAAGTCTCTTTTGGTTTCTTGTAGTAGTGTTTTGTAGTTTTCTTTGTATAGGTTCTTTGTTTCTCTGGTCACATTTATTCCTAGATATTTTATCCTTTTGGTGGCTATTGTAAATAGTATTTCTTTGCTAATGTCTTTTTCAGATCATGATTTTCTAAAACATATCCATCTCTTCTACGTTTTCAAATTTGTTGGAGTACAACTTTTCATAGTATTCTGTTATTATCCTTTTGATTTCCTTGGTTCCATTGTGACATCGCCTATGTGGTTTGTAATGTGTGTTGTTTGTGTCTTCTCCCTCTTTTCTTTGTTAGGTTTTCCAATCATCTCCCACAGAACAGCTGGTAGTTATGAACTGCTGACCATGAGATTAGCAGCCCAAGTCATAACCACTATGCTACCAGAGCTCCTTGATTGTTCCGTTTACATTCATTGTAATTATCAATAGGTATGGATTAATTGCTGCCATTATGGTTTTTTTGTGTGTGTGGTGTTACTGCTCTCTTTGTTCTGTGTGTCTTCCTTTGCTGAGTGCATGCTCTTTGTGTTCTCTCTTGTTAGTCTCCTCATAGTTTTAATGTTTCCATGTTCTTCTTGGATTTTCATTTCCTTGGTATGTTCTGAAGTGTTAATTTTCTTTGAGGTTACTTTATATTCCATTACTTTTCCCCTCCATTTAGTGCAGACTATTTTATCCTGTAATCTACCTGATCTTCTCCTATCTGGATCTCCGTTCCTACGTGTTTACCTTCTTTTACATTGTAATTGTTTTGATCATAGTCAAACCTCCCAGATTCTCTGAGTTTGTTCTTATAGTTTTGTTAAGTTCTCGACTTATCCTTCTATTAATTTAGTTCTGGAAGGTGCTGCCACGTATGCCAATATTGTTGTTGTTTGTTCTTGTTGGTTCTCAGTCTACAAAAATCCCTTTATGATGTTTTTGCAGTGCACAGTTGGCTTTAACAAAATCCCTTAGTTTCTGTTTATACTGGGATGTTTTGATTACACCATTGTATTTGATTGATAGCTTTGCTGGATAAAGGATTCTTGATTGACAGTTTTTTCTTTCAGGGTTTTATATATGTCTCCCCATTGCCTTCTTGCTTGCATGGTTTCTGCTGAGACATGCAACCTTAGTCTGACTTGCTTGCCTTTGCATGTAACA
>NW_006408827.1:881898-884013 GCF_000296735.1 Chrysochloris asiatica
GTAATCACAGAAAAGGGAGAAGAGGGAGAGAAGAAAAACAAAAATCTGTAGCCTAATATGAGTATGACTTTAACAACCTCTTTCAGCTTCTTGCCTTCAAGGCTGTCTGATAAATTTCACTATTCCAATGTTGATAGTTACACTATATCTCAGGATTTAATTTAATTTTTGGCATGTTTTGTTTTAAAACTCTCTTTCTCTCTCCACATGCCTTGTTCTGCCCTTTTCCCCTTTAAAAATCAGTTCAGAGTTCTTCTTTGGTCTGAGAGTATCTTTGCGCATGTGTGGCAGAAGAAACCACCAGTGGTGGGGATGAGGAGTGCCCACTCGCTCAGGCACCCCCTCTTGTCACCAGCATGGAGGTATGCAAAAAGTATGTGGCCAATGAACAGACACCAAAAATAAAAGAAAATTGGAACAGGGCAAAAACGACAAAGTATACTGTCCACCTTTGCTCTGAGATTCCCCCCACATTATTCTATGGTGGGTCTGTTCCCCCACTTGATATTGCTGTTTGGTCTCACCCAAGTTGTCGACTCTGGACCGCCTAGCCCAGCAGTTTCAAAAGTATGCAATTTCTTATTTCCACTACAAGTTCCACTAGCTACAAGCCTTCAAACTTTTAAATATTTTCCTAATGATGTGGTTCAGAGTTTTTGAGCTCAGTCTTAAACCTGCTTTGCCTGATATTCTGTGGTATTGCTGATGGTGAACTTCACTGCACCACTACCCTACCCGCCATCAAGCCCTGACTCCAAACCAGGTGTTTTTGTTGTTGTTTCTTTTGTTTTTGCTCTGCTTGTTTTAAAATTTTATTGTGAATTGGGTGAAGGTTTACATAACAGATTATCAGCTTCATTATGAACAATTCATATACATTTTGTTTCATCTTGTTGATTGCAAGCTCCTCAATGTAACATCACTTATTCCACTTTCTCCCCGTGTTTCCTGTTTTCGTTTCCTTCTTCTTTCGTAACATTTCTGAACTCTATACTTGAGTAAATGCTACCCTTCATCAGTAAATGTTTCAAGTCCTCTTCACTTTCAGCAAGCAAGGTTGTATAGTCTGCATGTAGCAGGTTGTTAATGAGTCTTCTTCTAATCCTGACGCCATGTTTTTCTTCATAGAACCCAGCTTCTTGTATTATTTGCTCAGCATACAGGTTGAATAAGTATGGTGAAAGAATACAACCTTGTCGCACACCTTTCCCAATTTAAAACTACTGCTTTAAATTCTCTTTGCAAATATTAAAAGAAATAAAATAATACTAATTACTATTGTTAATGTCCAGAAGTAATATTTGATTCTTATGTTTCTTCCATAATATGTGTACATTCATCTGGCCAAGTCATTGATATAATGCATCATAAAAGATAATTTTAAGTTTTTCTACTTATATTTTACAAATGCTTTAGGAGAACAGGAAAATCTAATATTTAATTTTTTCATGTGAAACGTTCTGAGCATGGTGCATTTTTTAATGAGTTATTTTACAAATTTCTCAAAAACTACCACTGAAATTGCCCTGTGTGAATTTTCTATATTTATTCTGGATAAGTCTGGATATTTATATTTCATAAGAATATGAACTTTTAAAAAAGATGTTATTGAAATGATTTTAATTTTATATTTTAACATTATGAATATTGAAACTTTATAAAGTGATCTGTGCTTACTTTTAAATGTCCCTTTACTCTATATATGTTAGTCCACATTTTTTTTTGTTTTCTTTCATAGTTTTTTTTAAATTTCATTTTCTGATTCCTTATGCTTTATTTTTAAATTCAATGTTTTGATTATTATATTATTTTTTCAAAAAATTTTGCCATATATTTTCATACAATTGTTGCTATTTTTATTGTTGTTCTTAAGTGCCATCAAGTCAGTTCCAACTCACTGAGACCCTGTATAGGGTTTCTGAGGATCAGCTGGCATATCTTGAAGTTCAAACCAACTTTGCAGTCCAGTGCATTAACTCACAACACCATACCAGGACACTGTTTTTGTGTTGGCTGGTGACTATGTGCTGTGGAGTCAGTTCCAACTCATAGTGACCCTGTACAGGGTTTCCGAAGCTGTAAATCTTTATGGGAGCAAAAAGCCTCATCTTTCTC
>NW_006408827.1:884953-886451 GCF_000296735.1 Chrysochloris asiatica
GAATCGGGCTGCGAGTTGCAAGGTCAGCGGTTCGAAACTACCAGCCGCTCAGCGGGAGAAAGATGAGGCTTTCTGGTCCCGTAAAGATTTACAGCCTCGGAAACCCTGTACAGGGTCGCTATGGGTCAGAACTGACTCCATGGCACATAACAACAACAAATATATATATTCAACCTGTATGCTGAGCAAATAATCTGAAAGCTGGGTTATATGAAGAAACACGTGGCATCACAATTGGAGGAAGACTCACAAGCCACCTGCGATATGCAGATGCTACAACCTTACTTACTGAAAGTGAAGAGGACTTAAAACATTTATTGATGAAGATCAAAGAGCACAGTCTTTGGTTTGGACTATATCTCAATGTAAAGAAAACAAAAATCCTCCCCATGGACCAATAAACAACATTCTTAGCAATGGAAAAAAGAATGAAGTTGTTAAGGACTTTATAATTCTTGGATAAACTATCAACACTCAAGGAAGCAGCAGTCAAGAAATCAAATGACATATTGCATTAAGCAAATCTGCTGCACAAGACCTTTTAAAAGTGTTGAAGTGCAAAGATGACAGCTTGAGGACTAAGGTGTGCCAAAGCAAGCCATGGCATTTTTAATAACCTCATATACATGAAAGCTGGACAGTAAATAAGGAAGACCGTAGAAGAATTGATGCTTTTGAGTTATGGTGTTGAAGGAGCATATTGAAAGTGTCATGGGCTGCCAAAAGAACCAATAGATCCATTTTGGTAGAAGTGCAGCCAGAGTGCTCCTTGTAGGACAAGATGGCCAAACTTCTCTCATACTTTGGACATATTGTCAGGTGGGAACAGTCACTGGAGAAAGCTATCATGTTTGGTAAGGTGGAGGGTCAGAGAAAAAGAAGAAGACTCCCAGCGAGATGGATTGGCTAAGTGGAAGCATCATTGGACTCAAGTATGACAACTGTAGTGAGGTTGGCCCAGGATTGGACTGTGTTTTGTTCTACTGTGCTTAAGGTCGCTATAGGTCGGTACCGACTCTATGGCACTTAACAATAACAATAACAATAGAGGAACACACACTGACTACCAAACACTGTGAAGATTTCACACAAAAAAAGAAAGCAAAATAGATCATTCGGACATACTAAAAATTAAAATCTATATGCATCAAAAGACTTCACAAAAATGTAAAAATGGACCACACAGAATGGGAGAAAATCTTTTTCAACAACATATCAGACAAGAGACTACTCTCTAAAATCTGTAGGAAACTGCAACATTTCTATAAGACAAAGACAATTAAACAATTACAAAATGAGTGCAGGACATGAACTGACACTTCACCAAGGAAGACGTTTGGGCAGACAACTAACATATGAAGAAATGTTCATGATCATTCGTCACTGGTTGGTTCATTGGTTTTGTTCCATGGAATCAGTTCTAACTCATAGGGAGCCTGAGTTGTAGTTCCTAAGTTATAAATCTTTACAGGAGCAGAAAGCCTCATCTTTCATCTGC
>NW_006408827.1:886909-889323 GCF_000296735.1 Chrysochloris asiatica
ACAATAGGTCCAAATCATTAGTCATTAGAAAGATGCAAATTAAAACAATGAGAAGTCATCTTACACAAACATTATCCAGAAATTCCTCAACTTGGTATATAATCACAAAAAAACACAAGCCAGTACATGGGTAGATATATGCAAAACAATGTTTATTGCAGCACTATTCACAATAGCAAAGAGAGCCTAAGTGCTCATCAATGTAAGAATGGATTAACAAACTTTGGTACATACACATAATGGAATATTATGCTACTTTGAAGAATAACAAGGAAGCTGCAAGCCACTGTATAGCCTGGATGATACTTGAGGACATAATGTTGAGTGAAATTAGTCACTCACTAAAAGACAAATATGTCATAAGACCTTTACTGTAAAAGCTTAAGAAAAGATACCCATACTAAAAGGGAAAAAACACAATTCTTTGTTGATTACCAAGGATGGGAGGAAAAGGATGGCAAAGCACAGGGTACAGGATAAACACATCATAGTTTGGGTGTTTGAGAGGGCAGTACACAAGAAGTGTCAGGGGGATGGAAGAAAAAGGTAGATAGGGAAACACTTAACCTTGGAACAACAGGGCTCTAAAATATAGGGATTGAGACATAATCCGAATGGGTAAAAGAGGGGAAATAATGTTAAGATGCTTGACTGTCTTATGAATCTTGGTTTCCCTTGCCTACTATTGTAAAATAGACACTAGAGTGGGATAAAAAGAAATATTGGGAAACATGATTACTGTAAGCTTGTAAGCCTGTCTTCAGCGTATAAATACATAAAAGGAGTTCATTGAAGTACTTAAAAGGGGTTCTAGAACTTGCCCAGTGAAATAGGCTTCTTGCAGAGCCTTAGTAGCTGTTAGAAACTTCCAGCTGTTCCATGGGAGATAGATGAGGCTTTCTACTCCCATAAAGATTTACAGCCTCAGAAACCCTGTACAGCATCACTATGAGTCAGAAATAACTCATGCACACAACAACAACAATGTCATGAAAGCAGCAGTCAAGAAATCAAACACTGTATTGTATTGGGCAAATCTGCTGCACAAGACCTTTTTAAAGTGGTGAAGAGTAACGATGTCAGCTTGAACACTAAGGTGAACCTAACTCAAGCCATGGTATTTTCAATAACCTCATATGCATGTGAAAGCTGGACAGGGAATAAGGAAGAATGTAGAAGAATTGATGCTTTTGAGTTATGGTGTTGAAGGAGAATACTGAAAGTGCATTGGGGTGCCAAAAGAACCAATAGCTCTGTTTTGGAAGAAATGCAGCCAGAGTGCTCTTTGGAGGAAAAGATGGCCAAACTTCATCTCTCATACTTTGGACATATTGTCAGAAGGGACCAGTCACTGGAGAAGGATATTGTGCTTGGTAAGGTGGAGGTTCAGAGAAAAAAAGGAAGACCCCCAATGAGATGAATTGGCCAAGTAGCAGCATCAATGGACTCAAGCATGGCAACACTAGTGAGGTTGGCCCAGGATTGGGCAGTGTTTCGTTCTGCTGTGCATAAGGTCACTATGAGTCAGTACCTAACAACAACAACAACAACCATATAGCAAAAATAATATGAGGAGGAGACTTATGGTTTGGGGGCAGGAACCTTGACGGATACGGAAAAAAAAAAACAGAGAAGGCACTTTTCTGGAACAGTTCCAGTGCTTTAGATCTAATATAAAGTGTGGAGCATCAGTTTTCAGTGCCCACCAGTGGAGAAATCTGACTGTGGTGGGAATAGATGGTGATTTCTGAATCAATTAAAAACCTACAAAAAAGGTACAGATGATTAATAATAAAATACCAGAAAGGGACAATACACTGAAAAGGCAAAGGGGTAGAAAGAAAGAGATGGAGAGCAGAACAAGTGAGCTGGAAGACAAACCTCTCAATACTGCTAAGATAGAAGATCAAGCAGAAAAAATGAATAAAAAAAAAAAATCTGAATAGAGTCTAAGATTCATGTTGGATAACATGAAGAGTAATAACTTATGAATTATTGGCATTCCAGAATAGGAAGAATCACAGAAATTCACAGAGGAGATAGTTGAGTTGCTTCTGGATGAAAATTTCCCCAAAATCTTGATGGATGAGAAAATAAGCATTCAAGAAGCCAAACATACCCCAGGAAAGATAGTCCCCAAAAGAAAATCATCAAGACATATCATAATCAAGCACTCCAAAATCAAAGAGAATCCTAACTGCAATAAAAAACAAGCATGAATGGCATACTAATCTCTGACAAAATAAATATTAAGACAAAAACTAGCATAAGAGATAAAGGACGCTATCTCGTGATTAAAGTATCAATTGAGCAAGATGACATAAACATAATTAAGATCTATGATCCCAATGAAAGAGTAACAAGATATATAAATCACACTCTACTAGAATTGAAGAAAGAAATAGGCAAATCTG
>NW_006408827.1:890010-892289 GCF_000296735.1 Chrysochloris asiatica
TTTGAAAGAATTAATAAAATTTACAAATAAGTGGCAAACCTAACAAAAGAAAAGAGATAGAAGACACAAAAAAACACACATTAGAACCAAATGGGCAATGTCACAACAAAACCAAAGGAAGTAAAAAGGATAATAACAGAATACTATGAAGAGATGTTCTTCAAAAAATTTGAAAACTTAGAAGAGAAGGATACATTTTTAGAAAGACAGGGCCTGCCTAAACTTACACATTGTAGAGTAGAAAACTTGAACAGACCCTAAACAAAAGAAATTGATCAGGTCATCAAAAAAATTCCAACCAAGAGAAGTCCAGGTCTGGATGTCTTCACTGGTGAGTTCTAACAAACATTCAGGGAAGAGCTGTCACCAGTTTTACTCAAATCATTCCATAATATAGAAGAGGATTGAAAATGTCTTAATACATTTTATGGAGTAAGCATATCCATGATACGAACACCAGGGAAGGACATCACTAAGAAAGATAATTATAGACCAAAATCCCTCATGAATATAAATGCAAAAATTCTCAACAAAATCTTAGCCAACAAAATCTTAGCCAACAAAATCTAACAGCACATCAAAAAAAATAATACATCATGACCAAATAGGATTCCTATCAGGGATGCAAGGATGGTTCAACATTAGAAAAAACAATTAATATAATCTCCCATATAAATTTTAAAAAGGAAAAGAAACATATGATCATATTGATTGCTGCAGAAAAGTCATTTGAAAAATCCAATACTATTCCTGAGAAAAACACTCAACAAAGTAGGAATTGAAGGGAAATTCCTCAACATAATTAAGAGCATATATACAAAACCAACAGCCTACATTATTCTCAATAGAAAGAAACTGAAAGACATCCCTTTGTGAACAGGAAACGGATGAGGATACCCTCTGTCATTACTCTTGTTCTTAGAAAGACCTATAAGGCATAATAGGGAAATAAAACGCATCCAAACTGGCAAAGAGTAAATAAAACTCTATTTGTAGATGATATGATCCTATACATAGAAAACCCAAAACTCAATAAAAAGTCTACTAGACTTCATTGGAAGATTCAGCAAAGTGGCAGGGTATTGGATCAACATACAAAAATAAGTTGGATTCCTCTATACTAATAATAACATCACTAAAAAGGACATTATAAAAGCAATACCATTTACAATAGCTACCCAAAGGATGAAATATCTAGTAATATACAGAAAAACAAAGGACCTATACAAAGAAACTACAAAACACTACTACATTAAACCAAAATAAACTTACAAAAATGAAAGAATATATCATGCTCCTAGATAGGAAGATTAACATTCTGAAAATGTAAATACTGTCCAAAGTAATCTACACATATAATGTAATACCAATCCAGATTTCAACAACATTCTTCCAAGATATGGAAAAAACAATTACAAAGTTTATATGGAAAGGGAAGGGACGCAGGATAAGCAAAGCACTGATTAAAAAGAAGAATAATGTTGGAAGCCTCTCACTCCTTGAATTCAAAATTTACTACACACAGCTACAGTGGTTAAAATAGCTTTGTACTGGTACAATAGATCAACTGAACAGAATTGAGAATCCAGAATTTAACCCATCCATATACAGCCAACTGATTTTCAACAAATGGCATACGTATATGGCATGGGGAAGAGATAATCTCTTCAATAGATGGTGCTGGCAGAACTGGAAAGCGACATGCAAAATATTGAAACAAGACCTTTACCTCATGCCATATACAGAAACCAACTTAGCATGGAATAAAGATCTAAATGTGAATTTCAGAATTATAAAGTTCAACAAGGAAAAACTAGGGGGAAATGTGAGAACTCTAATACAGGGCACACACAGACTACTAAACATTGTGAAGATTACACAAACAAAATTAGACGATTTGGTCATTGTTGTTGTTGTTGTTAAGTGCCAGCGAGTTGATTGCGATCCATAGCAATCCTGTGTAGGGTTTCTGAGGAGCAGCTAGTGAGCTTGAACCACCAACCTTGCAGTTCAAACGGCTTTGCAGTCTGGCACATTAACCCACAGCGCCACACTAGGTTAGCAAATATTAAAAAAAACTTATGTATATCAAAAGTCTTCCCCAAATGAGTAAAAAGGAAGCCCACAGAATGGGAAAAATTATTTTGCAATGACACATCAGACAAGGGACTAATTTCTAAAATATATAGGAAACTATAACACCTCTACAAGAAAAGACAAATAACCCGATTAAAAAAATGGACGCTGGACATGAACAGATACTTCACCAAGGAGAAGAA
>NW_006408827.1:893864-898609 GCF_000296735.1 Chrysochloris asiatica
TAGATATATGCAAACCAATGTTCATAGCTGCATTATTTATAATAGCAAAAAGATGCAGAAAGCCTCAATGCCCATAGATGGAAGAATAGATAAACAAACTTTGGTACATCCACACAATGGAATCTTATGATACCTTGAAGAATACAAGGAAATTGCAAGCCACTGCATAACATGGATGTATCTTGAGGACATTATGCTGAGTTAAATTACTAAGTCACAAAAGGAGAATTACTTCATAGGACCATTATTGTGAAAGCTTAAGAAAAAATACCCTCACTAAAAGGGTAAAAAAACAATTGTTGATTACTGGGACCTAGGGGCTGGGGTGAGGGGATGGTGGAGCACAAGGTAAGGAATAGACTCAGGATACTTTGGGTGCTGAGGGGGCAATATACAAGAAGGTGGAGGGAAATGAAAGAACGGGGTGGATGGGAGAATATTTAGATAGGTTTGCAGGGATTAACTAGTACAGAGGTTAATAGTGATGTATGCTCAATCTTGGAACAACAGGGCTCTGTGATACAGGGATTCAGGCATAGTTTGAATTTTGGGGTTAAAAAAGGGAAAATAATGTTAAGATGCTTGGCTGTCTTTTGAATCTTGATTTTCCTTGCCTACTGTTGTAAAATACACACTTGAAGGGGAGAGAAAGGAATAGCCAGAAACATCACCATAGAAAGTTTTTAAGTTCATCTTCAACCTATAACTGATTAGAATACCTAAAATGGGGCTAGAACTTGCCCAGTGAATGAGGCTTCCTGCAGACCCATTGCATTGCATAAATGGAATCCTGATCCCATCCAGAATCTTCTTGGTGTGAAATTTCCACTTGAAAGGACAAGCAGACCAGCTTGGAGGCCTAGAAGAACAGACGATGTTTCTTGAAAGAAAGACAAGCAGAAAAATAAAAAACAATAATAGCAGTCCAATTGACTGAAGAACAAGCAAGTTGTTCACTGGGGAGCCATCAAGGCAAACAGCTGGATCCCCTCCAGGCAAACTGCCTTCCAAAACTGAAACTCAAGGGGAAAACACTAGCAGGCAATTGGTCTTGATGGTGACCATGTTGGTCTACTGATGAGAGGAAGTGGGGGGAAAACAACAATGAAGTTGTGAACTAAGTCAGAACATGTTCAATAGACTCCTGTTAACCTGGATTGAAACTTGGTTGGCCAGCAGTATGGCGAGACCTAGGGAATTGTGGGCTCTGGGACAGGTACGTGGCCACAGAGTACTAGAGTGGAGAGTGAAGCATTTAGCTGATATGAAGTGAGGGGATATGCACATGAACACCCATACTTGTAGACATTTCCCATGTGACCTAGCTTCAATGACTGGATGATTAGAACTCGACTAGAGAAAGAAAGAAGAGGGGAAAAAAAAGAGTAATCTGCTACAGTTTGATGAACTTGATTTATACTTACTGATGTAGTAGCTCAAAAGAGGGAATGAATCTTTAAAGTGAGGATCATTCCCACCACCTTGGAACACAGGGTTGACCGGGATGGCTAACTTAGACATTGGCTACCCCAAATGGTGGATCTACAAACACACAAAGTTACTGGCTTACAAACTTTCAAGAGAGAGCCTAGTTTCAGAGGGTGCAGAGAATGGAAGAATCTCCCGTGTGGGGTTTCCAACCTGTCTGGATGGGGCTGATGAATGGAGATGGGTATAAGACTCTTATGGTTCAATAGTGAATAATTGCTATTGGGACTGATTGTGAGTGTTGCAAATATAAAGGTAGGGGCCCAGAACATTGTGGATCAGGTAGATGCCATTTTGGGATTGAGACTGGTTGTGGGGGAGGGAAAAGAAGCAAAAGGGGATTATTCAAAATATGGAAAACCTCCTCCTGAGATCAAGCTCAGTGGCACTCCCAGGCCAGGGCCACCACTGGTGGGCCAGAAGGTGATTGAATTACTCAGATAAGAAGATCATCTTCTAGGTTTTTTGTGTGTGTTTGTGTATTTAGAAGGCCCTGGATATTTGAAGTGGCCATTTTGGAACTACAATGGTTTTGAATATTTTTGTTCCCGAAGTTTATTAAAATTGTGAAGAATCATCTCTGAAGTGAATTGATAATTGTGAACAATTCAACAAGCTACCTAAAAAGAGACCAGGCATTTCTTCAGTATTTTGGTTCAAATGGATTATATAACTGGTTAAAGTATTTCAGCTGGTGGAATTTTTGCTGCTTACTCCCTGCCCCCTGTTGGTGTTCTTCGGCCCAAATTGTAAGATATGTTTGATTTGTGTACTGAGTAGTTTCAGCAGTTTCAAATTACTGTTCAAATATTGTTGACATTTCATGGTAGTTTATTTTTACCTTTATTAAAAGTTTTAGGAATTTTTGGTTACATCCCTTTTTGTGCCACAATGGGACAGTTTTTCTAAATGAAGACATTTGAAGAATACAGAATTTTTTTCCCTTTTACCTTTTATTTATGTGAAAATTTAAGATGTTGCAGTTTCCCAGCAGCATGGTAGTATTGAGATAGCTATGTGTCTCCTTGTATATGCTGATGGTTAGGAATGCTCTTCATATGTGAAATTTTCTTTTTGGGCTCATAAATTGGATATTTAATGGGGAGAGGATAAATACAACAGTGAAAAGTACATGGAATAATAAAGAAGACAGACCTCAGAAGATTTTGTAATCTTAAATCCAAGAAACTTGGCTAATTCTGGACATAGCCATATGAAAACTTTACAGAAATATGGGTAGCTGACTTGAAGTAACGCTATGTCAAGTAGTCATAGGTTTAGTATCATCAAATAACTTGAAAATTATTTCAGAGGATACAAAAACAAACAAACTGGAAAACATAAAGATTACAGAGGAAAAACCAACACCTTCCTGTGCATTCTTGTTGGAATTTGAACTTGCCATGAGGTGTTGAAATCTTGTTTTAATGAGTCGGAGAGATTGGACCTAAATGACACAGCATGACTTTGCTCCAGCGTGGCTTAATTTTCCTACACCACCATCATCAACTAAGTCGGACAGAAAATTGTTATGATGTGAATCGACGACGACACAACTCTTCAGATGGTTTTGATTCTGGCATTGGGCATCCTGATGGAGGTAATTTTGGAAGGAAAGGAAAAAAAAAAAAAAGGTTGGCATACACATGGAAGAAATGATACTGAAAACATAAATCATTGAGGGGGATACTATGGTGGAAATTCTCTTTCTCATAGCAATATTTTCCATTCTGGAAAAAGCCAAGGATTACATGAAAATAATATACCTGACAATGAAACAGGGAAGAAAGAAGACAAAAGAGAACAAGAACAATTTGAAGTGGAGGACTTTCCATCTTTAAATCCTGAGTATGAGAGAGAATCAAATCAGAATAAATATTTAGCTGGAGGTGTATGGGGCCTACACTCCCAGACACACACATATCCAACCAAAAAATCTTCCAAGCTCCTCTCTTAGAATATCCTGTGAATCCTAAATGTAGAGTTCCAAGAATGCTGGTCATTAAGAAAGGTAATGCAAAAGACTTAGAGCTGTCTGGATTCCCAGTAGTGGGAAATCTTCAGTCACAACCTGTTAAGAACGGGACTGGTTCAATTGTTTATAAAGGCTTAGTCCCTAAACCTGCTGCTCTACCAATAAAACCTACACAATGGAAAAGTCAAACTAAAGAAAATAAAGTTGGAACTCCTTTCCCTCATGAGTCTACATACGGTGTTGGCAACTTTAATACTTTCAAACCAACTGCCAAGAATTTTAATCCATCAACAAATTCAGTGAAAGAGTGTAATCACTCAAATTCCTCTTCACCTGTTGACAAACTTAATCAGCAGCCTCATCTAACCAAACTGACACGAATGCACACTGATAAAAAGAGTGAGTTTTGGAAAGCATTGAAAAAGGACAGAGTAGAAGAGAAGCATGAAGATGAAAGCCATGCTGTCTCAGAGAAGGATGACCACTCATTTGATTTGCATAACAGCAATAGGACACACCAAGAGAGGGATATAAACCAAAACATTGATGAAAGTGAAATTCCACAAGAGAATGGCAATGCCTCAGTGATTTCTCAATAGATTATACGGTCTTCAACTTTTTCACAAACTGATGTTCTTTCAAGTTCACTTGAGGCTGAACACAGCTACAGAAGAATGGTCTGACAAAAAATGGCATTTTGAAAAATGGCCTGATCTGTGACTTAAAGTTTGGTCCCTGGAAAAACATCCCTTTCAAATGCACTATTGAAAATGAGACTCAGAAACAAGTAGCAGTGACACATCAGATGACAATGATATGTGAAGGATTTCCTAACAGCTTTAGAAATATTAGTGTGATACAGCTCTCTTACAGTTTGGAGTGAATTGTGAAAATGAAGAACTATAATTTATGTAGTAAAATACCCATTAGAAGATGATTTTGAGGGGCACTTCAACATGAAGAAAACCAAGAATATTGGGTTGGGTTGTGTTAAACATTATTTCTTTGTAAATGAATGATGTAAGAAATGAGGACTTTGGTTGATTCAGCATTGACTTTCTTCATCACTGCAACATTTCTCTAACTAGCAATGTGATGATGTAACAAATGAGATTTTCTCATTTAATAATTAAAAAATGTGTAGTGTTTTGCAAAGCTTCTGTCTTAAAATTGTCCAGGTCGTAAGGGAGGAAAACAAACAAACAAACAAAAGGCAGCTTACACTGTTTTGCTTGCAGAATCCTATCTTTATGTTGTTGTTGTTGTTGTTGTCAGGTGCCAT
>NW_006408827.1:899749-909231 GCF_000296735.1 Chrysochloris asiatica
GAGGTCCCTGGGACCATCAAGGGAGAAGAGTGGAGTGTGGGACCCTATCTAGAAATGCCAAGATGGAGGCAGAGATGATGACATGGAGAGATGGAATAACTGGGGACTCTGGACCCAGGGAATGATAAGGGCTGTGTGCTGACAGCTGAGGGGCAGGCTTGCAGAGTATGCCTTTGGTTGTTTAAATGGTTATATATTCCTAAGTGCTTTGGTGTACATCCAAAAATAATTTAAAAAACAAACAAACAAAAACAGAGGTAATGGAAGAAAATGCTGTTGAATGATGCTGCGTGGAGGGGGTTGTAATGATTGCAATGAAACAAAATATGATAGGATGAATGTAAAGCTGGTGTTTTCTCATGTAAACTATCACCCAATTCACAATAAAAGTTTAAAGAAAAAAAAATGGGGGTAGAATTTTAACTGTGAAATTCTGGAAATTCATATTATACAGAATGTGTCAGCAAAAGAAATCATTTTGACTGAAACGTTTTCAGCAAATCATGATGGTAGTGATGGTTCTATGACCAAAACTCATTGAAGCATGCAATTTAAAAATGTGTAATTTATTGTATGTCATTTGTACCTTAAAAAAAAAAAAATTATATATATAGTTGGTGCCGTCGACTTGGTCCGGACCCATAGTGACCCTGTATAGGGTTTCTGAGGAGCAGCTGGTGAGCTTGAACTGACACACTTGAAGTTCAAACGACTTTGCAGTTTGCAGTCTGGTGCATTAACCCACAATGCATTAACCCACAGCACCACACCAGAACTCCAATATATATAAAGCAATATATATGTAGCAATATCTCCCACTTGTTCTCTCCCATTTCTTCCATTTACTTTAGCATCTCTACTCTGGAGAGCAAGTTTCATAGTTTCTTCTGACATCCATTTTGACCTTTTCCTACTTTCTTGTCTTCTTAATGACTTTTTGCTCTCTTCACATATAATGTTCTTGATGTCATCCCACAACTCTTCTGGTCTTCGGTCTTTAGTGTTTAATGTAGCAAATCTTTTCTTCAGATGATCTCTAAATTCAGGTAGGATATATATATATATGGATATAATAGCCAAACTGCTCAAATTTATGAATAAACATATTTTAATTTGTTGTATGCCTTTGGTAAATTTTTAGTGACTGTTAATAGTAGTTTTTGATCATTTTATCCATTTATTGAATGTATTGTCTTTGGGGGAATGGACTTGCTATCTTAACTCAGCTTATTTCAGAACTTTGTTTTGTCCTGTATTTTTCTTTAATCATTCTCTAGAAGTAACAAGTCTACTTTTATTGTTAGCATTACAGATATTTTCATCAGCTTCACTGCTGTTTAAGTCTTATGCATATAATATTTTTTGACAAATCCTGAGAACATCCAAAATAATATTTATATTGCCTTTAGACACCCCAGTTGGCCAGCTATCTCAAGAGAACTATAAGAAAAAGCTATTTGAGTACTCACAATCATTCAAGGCATTTCTTACATTTCATTCTACAAAATGACTATCTAAATAACTTCTGGGGAATATAAAAACAACAAGACATCAATAAAAATCTGAAATACTGACTCATTGTAATACATGCTAGCCTAAATATCCAAGTTAGTGATTCTGTCAACACTTTAGTATCATGATTTTTAAGCACATTTGAAAAGAATAAGGAAGTTACACATATTGTTTCTTTAAATGATGAGAAAAACAGCAACTACTGTAACAACAACAACAAAAAAACTTCAGAAAATAAATGCAAATATTTTGTTGGTTTATTAATCCTTGGTAAATGTGAATTATCTTTATATTATGAGGTTGCTAGTTTGAAACTACATGCTCAAAATTGACAATTGAGAATAATTAAATAAGGGAATTATTTTTTTATAATATGAATACTGTCTGGGGCAAACACAGTAAAAAGTATAACTCATTGGTAGAACTTAAGGATAATGAAGGGGGCAGAAAAAAAACTGAAAAGGAAAAGCTTCATGTTGAGCCATCTATCAGCAATTTTAAGCTCTCATGGACATATTCAGGAAAATTGATATCCCTAAAATCACCTTCTTATTTCTGGCCCATATGAACTAATATGTCTCAACACAAAGCAAAGTAGAAAAATATCAAGAGTGGACATAGGGTGCTAAAAGAAACTAAGACATATTACTTAGAATTTCTTCTGAATTCCTGTAAGTTAGGTTTATTATTTTTACTTGCAGTATATTCCCTTTCATTATAAACTAAAATGCCAGTGCTTTGAGTTATTTTTATATTTTCCCTGCCTGAAACAATGCCTGAAATCAAGCACCTTTAAAAAATCTACATGTATATATGCTATACTATCTAAAAACAATGAACATATTCAGAGTTCACTTATAATATTGTGCCCATTTTCCCATATCTCTGCTGTTAGGTGATTAGGAACTTCGTCTTATCAAAATACAGGTAAGAATTATACAAAATGGTTAAGACAGAAAAATCCTTTTGTTTTAAAGCAAATTTTCTGGAATCTCAAGGATCCATAAATTAAAGGTATCACATTTTATAAATCATTATACATAAGCTACAATCATTTTTATCAAAGGAAAAATATTTCACTATTTTAATTATTATTTTATTTATATTTCACTAGATTACATCACTTGGGAGATACTCCAGGAAATGTATTTCCCTGATTTTCTACTAGTACAAGATCTTAATGCATTCTTCTTTGATTTATTTCCTTTAATATGCTATTGTTTCTAATGAATATTAATGCAGAATCTTAGCATTAAGATCACATGTTGCCCTTTGGTTTGTTTCTGAAACCTATGTATGAGAAGACATAAGAATCAAAGTTGTTAATACATTAACAAAATAGCACAATAGAAAGAAGAACACCTATGTAGGGCAAAAATAAGACCTATAATACTGCAAACAGCATAAGTTTTAACTGTTGTTATTGTAGAGTATGTTGCTATTGTAAGTGCTGTAGAGTCAGTTCTGACACACAGAATCCCTGTAGAGGGTTCTGAGGAGTGATTCTTGAGTTTGATCTGCTAACTTTGAGGTTCAAATTAACCTTACATCCCAGTGCTTATGCTAGAGTGCCACACTGAATTTTGTTGTTGTTAAATGCCATCAAGTTGGTTCTGACACATAGTGACCCTGTGTACAGTTTCACTGTGTACAGTGGCCGGCTGATGGTTTTAATCTCTGACGTTGTGAAAGCAAGGTGCTTATACTAGAGGACTCCAAAATTAGGAAAGGATAAAAATACAAGGACTCCAAAATTAGGAAAGGATAAAAATCCCAGGCAATTGTGGAACACTCTTAAATTCTTAGAGGTACAAATACCAAAGTTATATGAATGATAGCATTCTGATAACTTTCATTAAAATATAAAAATAATAGCTATCAGTAAATAAAAAAAAGAATTGAATAGTAAAATAGGTATATTCTAGCGTAAGAAATCTTCATAGAAGAGATTTTTATCCCATTCTTTTATTATTATTATTTTAAGTTTTTATTGTGAATTCTGTGATAGTTTACATGGGAGAACATCAGTTTTACACTCATTGTTTCATTGCAATGACTATAATATCCTCCATACATCATCATTCAGTATTTGCTTCAATTCCCTCTGTTGTTGTTTTTTTTCTTTAATGTACACAAAAACACATAGGAATATGTAATAATTTAAACAACCAAAGAGCACATTATACAAGCCTGTCTTCTGGCTACAAACAAACAGTCTTTCTCTTTTCATGAGTCTAGAGTCCTCAGCTGCTCTTTCTCTCCATGTCCTTTTCTCTTCCTCCATCTCTGGTGTCGCTGCTTCTCTAGATAGGGTCCCACATTCTGCTCATGCTCCTCTCCCTTGATGGTCCTAGGGTCCTTTCTTACTGATATGTAAGATTAACTACTCCTCCCGTTTTGTTACAAACATCTACCTTTACTGTTGTGACAGTCACAATCAGTCATGATAACAATTACTCACTATTGAATCATACTAATCTTATCCTCATCTCTTTTCATCAGACCCATCTAGATAAGATGAAAACTATTCAGTAGGGATTTACCTTCCCCTGCACACTCTGAAACTAAACTCCCTCTTGAAAACTTGTAAGCCAGTCACTTTGTGCTTTTATAGCCACCCCCCATCCATTTTAGGTAGCCAATGTCTAAGTTGCCTTCCCCTTATCAACCCTGTATGTAGTGGTGATAGGATTGATACATAATGTGAAGACTCCTTCCTTCTTAGTTGGTATTTTGAGCTACTACCTCCCTAAGTATAGGTTAAGTTTATCATATCTCCATCATTCTTGAAGGATGAGTAATGCATGGAAAATGAACTTCAAATTATGGGAAAACTCTGTAATAGTCATAAAGTTATGATACTGAAAGACCAGGAAATTTTAGGGACACCATTGGAGTCTTGGTGTGGCTCTGTGACATAAAACACTGGACTGCATGGTCGATTTGAACCACATTGTCCACAGTTCAAACTCAGGGTTGGAACTGACTCAAAGGTTTTTAACAACAATGTTAGAAAGTACTTCTAGTGTGGTGCAGTAGGATCAGCACAGGACTGTGAATCGCAAAGTCGGCAGTTCAAACCTACCAGCTGCTCCTCAGAAATCATATACAGGTTCATTTTGAGTTGGAACTGACTCCATGACACTTAACAACAACAAAATTAGAAGAATCCCTGGATGGTATAAAATGCTCACAGTAGGCTGCTAACTGAAAGTTGGTTGTTTGATTTCAACCAGAGGCACCTGTGAATAAAAGCTTTTCAATTTATTTTTGGTAAATCACCCACTGAAAACCCTGTGGTGCACAGTACTACTTTGACTCACATGGAGTAGCAATGAGGCAGAATTGACTCTTAAGCACCTTGACACCTGATTAAGGTTACAAGAGCACTGAACTCCTGAGAGTGTGGCAACTAAGCATCATCAGAGGAATAATAATCAATGATGTATAAAAAGTATGAATTCCAACTATTAATGTTTCTGTATTATGGTATGCACTACAGTAAATCTTATTCTAAATATAATATTAATAAATATATTAAAACACTTGTATTTGCTTCTATTTTTCAATTTGCCATTCAAAAGTATATAAATCAATCCTTCTATCACTTTGAAGATTTGATTACTTCCATGAAACAATTGATAATAATGCAGTAATAGTCAGATGACACAAAGAAGCTTGAATAAACACAAATATCAAGCAGCAATCATTTGTATACCACACTATTATCTGATTTGCAAAATATTCCTTACAAATAATTTGAAAGCATAAACCTTGTTGAATTCTAGCTACAATTTTGAAAAACAGTTAGATTTTATTAATGATTTTTCTAAAGAGATGGGAAATTTTAAAAACAAAATACTGTTTGTCATTCAAACCTTAACAAACCAGTTTATGAGATTTTAAAATCAACATGATTCATATTAAAAAGCTGAATCAATATTCTCATAAACATAAAAATATTGATTTGCCTAATTTAATTTACATGAAAATGAAAGTAACAAATTCATATGTAACTAATAAATATCAAATAAGTAAATTATGAAACATCAAATGCAAAGGAAGAGAGACATTATTATTCATTAATTTTATTCCATCATCAAGATATTTTAAATTCTGCTTTTTTGTTGTTTTGTAAAGAAGTATATTTTCAGAACATTTTTAATTAGCTAGTTGAACAATAATTTTAAAATTTTCAAAAAGAATCATTAAAAATGTTTCTAAATTTAGCAAAAAGAGTTAAATTGCTTTTGATTTTGTATGTATTGTTATCATGAGAACTCTGGTTAACACTAAATTTAGAACAGTCTTTATTCAAAACAAACGTATCTCAAATTTTTCAACGTTTCAAATCATAATAATAGTTATTTAATACAATTTGATACTAAATTTACCTTTTGCTGGTTTTAGATGCAATTACAACTCATGGAAACCCTATGCACAACGTAATGAAACATTACCCAGAACTGTTACATTCACAAGTTGTTATGTTCAAACCCATTTTTGTTGTCACTGTGTCAATACATTTCTTGGTGGTTTCCTCTTTCTCATGTATCCTCTCCTTTAACAAGCAAGATATTCTTCTTCAAGGACTGACCCCACCCCCCACCCAATAACATTTCCAAAGTATGTGAGACAAAGACTCACAATCCTCACTTCTAATACGTATTCTGGCTGTACTTTGTCCACGGCAGATTTGATGGAACTTTGAATGTTCTCCTCCAACATCATAATTCAATACATTGATTCTTCTACAGTCTTCTTTTTTCATCGTTCAACTTTCACATGCATATGAAACAATTGAAAATACTCTGGCTTGAGTTTGGCACACCTTGTCCTCAAACTGAATTCCTTGATTTTGAACACTTAAATGAGCTCCTTTGCAAGAAATTTGCCTAATGCAATGCATCATTCAATTTGTTTTCTTTTGTTAATTTTTTTGTTTTGTTTTCAATGGGAATCTGCAGTATGACCAACAAGGTGGAAACAGCAGTATTGCAAGGGTCACACATAAATAAATGAGAATATATATAAAAGAAATATGATATTTTAACATTTTTACATGTGCAATCCATTGACATTTGTTATCTCACAATGTTGTGTAACCATTATCATTAATCTTTCCCAAATTTTCCCAAGATTCTGGAATTTTAACAAAATTTTATATGTATGTATCTCATGAGTACTCATGATTCTCCTCCACCCTATAAATCAAATTGTTGTTGTTGTGGTTAAATACTGTTGTGTCAGTTGCAACTCATAGCATTCTGAGGAGTGACTGGTGGGTTTGAACCATAAACCTGTGGTTAGTAGTCCAGTGCTTATCCTACATGCCACATCAATATTCTCAAGGTTGTGCTTCCTTTTCATTTTTATTTCAGTATATTTGTATACAGCCTTAAGCATTCTGCATTAAATTTAATTGGCTTTGTTGTTCTTTTGATTTGTTTTGCTTCACAACAATTTCTATTATCTTATACTAAAATGCTTTCATTCATGCTGTTGAATGAAGTATTTATTTGTTTCTATTGCTGCTTCATATTTTATTATGCCAATGTACTAAAATGCTTTTATTTATTGTTCTATATGGAGAATTGTTTTCTGTTTTTTTTTTTCCCTAGCTTGTAACCTTTTCAAAATCAATAGTGTAAACCTGATGCATATATTTGGTACAAATGTACACAAATTTTTCTTGCCTATTTATTTAGTATTGAAATTTCTGAATATTAAATATGATAATTTCAACATCACAGAATAAGGTAAATTAGATTTTAAGGTAATTGTATAAATATACTCCTATAAAACTGTTCTCATGAGCCTAAACACTAAGCATTGATATAGACTTTTTCACAAATTTGTAAATCAATATTTTATAAAATGGTGTTTCCTTTTCATTTTGTCTAATATTCTGGTTTCTAGTAAAGTTGAAAACCTTTTACTATCATATTTCTTCATCCACAAAATATTATTTATGTAATTCCCCAAGTTTTATAACATTTTAAGACTTACAATCATTTATCCTCAATTTAACTTCCAAACCCTATTTTTACAGACATATCCTTTTCTAAGCTTATTGTTGCTAAGTGTCACTGAGTAATTTCTTACTCGTGGCAACTCTGTACAGGGTTTCCTAAGAGAAGCTGGTTCAATTTTATAGGTTAATATGATTATCTCTACAGGTGTCTTCCTTTCTTTATACTTAGAATTCGCAACCAAAACAAATTAGATACAATTCTTATTGGATTATTGTATTAAAAGTAACTAAACAAATACTTAACAAAATAAATATATAAATATTGGTGTGAAACTGCAATTTTTACATAAGAAAAAATGATGAACTATACTCATGGAGATAGTAGCTCTAAATGCCAGCAGAATGGGAAGGAGTCTTAAAATCCTGTATCAATGCTATCCCCGTTGTACACAGGGTAGATAGGGATGGGCAACTTAGACATTGGCTACCTATAAGAGGGGGCAATAAAGTCATGAGTGACTGGCTTACAAGGTTTCAAGAGGGAGTTTAATTTAAGAGTGTGTAGGGGAAGATAGAGTCCCCACTGAATAGTTTTCATGTTGTCTATATAAGTCTGGTAAAAAGATATGAAGCTAAGATTCATATGATTCAATAGTGAGTAATTGTTATCATGTCTAATTGTGACTGTCACAATTGTAAATATAGAAATTTTGAAACAAAAATCGGGGAGTAGTTAATTTTACAGTTCAGAAGCAGAGGACTCTAGGACCATCAATGGATAAGAGCATAAGCATAATGTGAGACCTTATCCAGAGAAGCAGCTACACCAGAGATGGAGGGAGAGATGGGGACAATAAAAACTTTTAAAAGAAAAAAAAAATGGACGAAGATAAGTTTTTAGACAACTGATATTCTCAATTATAGTGATCAAGAAGGTAGCATCATTTTCCCCTCTCTTTAATATTAAAAGCATGCCAATATGCAAAAACACATTCCATTTGATTAATCATGTTGATTAAATGAGGAGGATTGGGAAGTTGATATAAGTCAACAGAGCAGGGATAAAAAAATCAAGAAGGATAAAGACTTGAAATAAGTGAAAGGTATTTGTGTGAAGTAGGATTGCACATTCACACACAAACACAGGTACATGGACTTGTGCTCACACATATAAATAATCAAACTTGAGAAAATTCATGGGAAAAAAACAATTTTAAATTTCTGCTTTATATGTTTTTAAAACTATCATATATATGTTGTTGTTGTTGTTGTTGTTAAGTGCTGTCGAGTCAGCTCCTACCCATAGTGACCCTATAAAGGGTTTCCAAGGAGAAACTGGTGAGCTTGAACTGCTAACCTTGCAATTCAAATGGCTTTGCAGTCTGGTGCATTAACACACAGTGCCACACGAGGATTCCTATTTATTGCAATGAACAGACACTTCACCAGGAAGACATTTTGGCAGCCAACAAATAAATGAAGAAATGTTTATGATCATTAGTCATTTGTTGTTGTTAAGTGCTATTGAGTTGGTTCTGACCCATATTGTATAGGGTCTCCTGTATAGGGTCTTCAGGGAGCACCTGGTGAGTTTGAACCGCCAACCTGGCCAGTAGAGGTTGTCATTAGCAATTAGAAAGATGCATATCAAAACAATAATGAGATATCATCTCACAGCAGTATTAACATAAAGATGTAAATAAAAAAAAACAAAAAACAGAAAGCAACAAATACTGGCAAGAGTGTGGAGAAATTACCTTCCTACATTGCTAATGGGACTGTACAATGGTTCAACCATTCTAGAAAAGAGTATGACACTTCCTCAAAATGTTGGAGACAGAAATAAATACCTTATGATCCAGCAATTTCGTATATATCCACAAAATATATGAGCTAGAAGATGAGTAGATATGTGCACACCCATATTCATCACAGCCCTATTCAAAATAGCAAAAAGATGGATACAGCTTAAGGTACGAGATTACACAATTCAATT
>NW_006408827.1:935178-935734 GCF_000296735.1 Chrysochloris asiatica
AATGAATGCAAATGGATTAAATACTTCAGTCAAAGACAGAGAAAACAGAATTCTTTAATATATTGTCTACTAGTGACACACTTTACAAATATAACAAATAGACTAAAAATACATCAAGCAAATGGCAATAAAACCAAGCAACAGTGGCAACATTAAACACTGATAGACTTTAAACAAAAAACAATATAAGAGACAAAGAAGGACCCTATATCATGATAAAGTTTCAATTTAACAAGAGAACATCACTATAATATCTGTACTCACATTGAAAGAGCTTGAAAATACATATATCAAACTCAAATAAAACTGAAGAAAGAAATTGATAACTCCACAATAATATTTGGAGATTTTAATACACCAGTTTAGATGAAGAACACAATTAGAAAGAAACTCAACAAATACACAGAATAACATAATCAATCATCTTGTCCACATAGACTTATTCAGAGCACTCAACCCAAAACACTATACATTCTTCTTCAGTGTATATGGAACATTTCCCAGAAGAGACCATATGTTGTTAGACCACAAAGTAAGACTCAATAAATTAAAAAAA
>NW_006408827.1:936474-939003 GCF_000296735.1 Chrysochloris asiatica
GATGGACAACAGCCAAATTCATTACATGAAGCAAGTATATCCCTGATACTGAAACAACGCAAAGACATCAATATAAAAGAAAATTATAGACAAATATCTTCATAAATATAGACACTAAAATTTTCAACAAAATCATAGCCGATATAACACAATAACAGATAACAAATAATAAATCATGATCAAGTGAGATTCATACTAAGTATGAGAGTGCTGTGCCTCAATTTACCCAAATGACCACTTGAGACTCTCAGGATCAACAAGAAAGCCTTTATTAGCTGGCCAGTGACTACAGCCTCCCTAACAGTGGGAAAGACTGCAGCCCTGATCCAGTTCTTCAAAGAGTATTTATACATAGGCCGTCTGACATTATCTTGTACAAACCAAGAGTATGACGTATGTATAAGCTGTTAGGGTGGAAGCTAGGGGTACATCTGTTGGGACAGTTAGTTCTCAAGGTTAACTATGGCCGGCTGTTCTCAAGGTTAGCCTTGGCTGGCTGGCTGGCTGACCGCAGTGTCCTGTCGGAGGGCGGACCCACCCAGATGGGAGGAGTTTGCACAAGCATTCTTACAGAAGCCATGTTTAGCCAGAGTTAAGGGGGAAGGGGTTTTCTGCATCCGGGGAGTTGTTAATGCTAAAAATTTTCCACTTCAGCCTGAGCTCATCTTAAACAAAATTGGTTACAATAAGGCAATTGGGCCTTACAAGGGGATGGGTAAATATTAAAAATGTAATCCACTGTAAAATTAAAACAAAGGAAAGAAAAACATATGATCATGTCAGTTGATGCAGAAAAGTTATTTCACATTACACAACACCCATTCCTCATAAAAACATTCAGCAAAATAGGTTTAGAAAGGAAATTTCTCAACATAATTAAAGGTATATGTACAAAACGAGGAGCCACCATCACTGACAATGGAGAGAAACTGGGGTGAATAGAAACCAGACCAGGATGGCCTTTAACACCTCTCATATTTAATATTGCCACCACTCATCTGTCAGTTTGTCCTATTTGGTTGTTTGCATGTTATTGTAATTCTGGAAGCTATGCCACTGGTATTTTAAATACCAAAAGGGAAACCCATGGTCTACAGGTTCCAATGGGGAGTCCAAACTAAGACAAAGTAGGAAAAAGGAGAGATGGACTACTTCCAAATATTTAGTCATTAAAAACCTACTGAATAGCAGTGGAATGTTGTTAGATTGCACCGGAATATTGAATATTGAAACATGATAAAGAACATGAGAATATTCTTAGTCATAGTGCCAGAAAATGAACTCCTCAGATTGGAAGGCATTCAAAATATGACTGTGGAAGTGCTGCCTCCTAAAAGCAGAGTTGACCAAGTTTTTTCAAATGGAGTAAGCTCTCAAAAATTAAATTTGCTAATGGGTCACAACACAAAATAAGAAAAAAATAATTGTAACCCATTAATAATCAGAACATGCAATGTACTTTCAATGTAGGAAAATTGGAAGTTATCAAAAATTAAATGAAACACTTAAACATCAATATCATAGTCATTATTGAAATTAAATGGATTAGTATTAGACATTTCTATGGCCACAATATTAAACAATGCTGAAAGTATCAAAAGATGATAAGGAATACACAGTCACTTTACCAAAAAGTAGAGGTTGCTGTTCAACCATTTCAAGAGGTAGCATACAATCAGCAGCCAATGATACTAAAGGAAGAAGTACAAGGTGCAATGAAGGCACTAGTGAAGAGGAAGACTGGGAACTGATGGAATGCAAATTGAAATCTTTCAACAAACTGATGTGGCACTGGAGACACTCATCTATGCCAATAAATTTGGAAGGCAGAGAACCATATCTATGCCCATTCTCAAGAGAGGTGACCCAGCAGAATGCGGAAATCATCAAACAATATCATTAATATCACATGCAAGTAATATCTTGCTAAAGACAATACATCATTCAATATTTTGCCTATATGCTGGAGAGCAGCTTTCAGAATCTCTTATGACATCCATTACAGTCTTTTCATTTTTTTTTTTTTTTTTTTTTTTTGTCTTCTTAATGACCTTTTGCTTTCTTCCTGTATGCTATTCTTGATGTCATCTCCCAAGTCTTCTTGTCTTTGGTCATTAGTGTCTAATTCATCATATCGATTCCTGAAATGATTTATAAATTCAGGTATGATATATTCTTGATCAAGTGTTGGCTTTTGTGAAGTTGCTTTAATTTTCTTCAGTTTTCACCTGAATGTTCTTATGTGTAATTGATGACTTGTTCCAAGTGTACCCCTGGTCTGGTTTTGGCTGTTGTTATGGCTCTTTTCTGGGCATGTCCGCAAGATGGCGGATCCGGTGGTAGTGCAGTAAGAGCTCTGCTAGCAACAACACAGAATACCTGACCAAATAGGTTCAGGGGATGGTCCCAGAACTCTGAACCACATATAAAGGAATATTTAGAAGGTTGGAAGGCTTGGAGCTGGGGAATTTTGGCAGAAGCAAGAAATCTATTGCTTTCTAGTCCATGATGCTCAGCTGCTCCAGGAGC
>NW_006408827.1:939212-939620 GCF_000296735.1 Chrysochloris asiatica
GAGGGTTCTACTATGCATGTGCACAGATCTCCTTGAAATTTAAAGAGGCAGTTTCCAATTAAAACCAAATGGCCACAGCCGTCCCTGAACTGTTTGTCACTAGAAAAAAGGCCTGAACGGAGATTGTGGGGCAGGACAAGCAGACAAAAAAGGAAATAAGTCAAAAATTAAATCTTAAATTCCGTCAGAGCTCGGTCAACAGCAACACGGAACACCAGGCCAAGAGGGCTCACGAAATAGTGTTGGAACTCTGAAACAAATATATAGCTATGTTTGGAGGATTGGAGGGTTTACAGCTGGGGAATTTGAAGGGAATCCAGAAATCCACTGTATTTTGGATCAAGACACTCAGCTATTCCAGTTGCCGCCATCTTGGGAGAGAACATCTTGATTATTTTAGGAATAATA
>NW_006408827.1:939720-940349 GCF_000296735.1 Chrysochloris asiatica
TTTTTTTCTAATTGTGGATTGAGTAAAAGTTTACAGGGCAGATCATCAGTTTTATGAACTACACTTTTTTACCCTGGGAAAATGAACAAAGGTTTGAAATGCTTTTGAAAT
Source organism: Chrysochloris asiatica (assembly GCF_000296735.1). Lineage (NCBI taxonomy): Eukaryota > Metazoa > Chordata > Mammalia > Afrosoricida > Chrysochloridae > Chrysochloris > Chrysochloris asiatica. The sequence continues at coordinate 939,832 of NW_006408827.1, forward strand.
ACATATATGCATTTTGTATTTAAAAGAAACACTGGAAAATATTAAATATCTGTAACTTTTATATATAATCTTTCATTGTAATAAGTTTACCTTAATCTTATGTATGTTTAACTACATTACATAGATTAACTTTTCTCAAAATATGTATTTTCAGTAGACCAATATAATATTAAAGTATGCATATATTATATAAATATATACTATATCTATAAAATGGGCATTTCATTAAGTAAAAAGAAAAACAATAAGTAAACCAGGATAATGGTAATATGATTATAGAAATGAATAGAGGAATTAGAACACAAAGGTCTAGTGTTAGAATGAGACTAAAGAAGCAGTTACTGAATATACTGTTGTAGTCTTGTTCTGTGAAATTGATTTCAGCTCAAAGTGACCCCATGTGACACTGTGAAACTTCCCAATAGAGTTTTCTTCACTGTAATCTTTATGAAAGCACACGGTCATATCTTTTACACCCAGACTAAGTAGAGGGTTTGAACTGACAGACTTTTAATTAG
>NW_006408827.1:943169-944600 GCF_000296735.1 Chrysochloris asiatica
AGGGGGTTAGAGTGAACCTCGCTGTAAAGATTTCTTCCCTTTTTTGAGCTACTACATCCATGTTGTTGTTGGTAAGTACCATGGAGTCGGTTCCAACTCATAGTGACCCTGCACAGGGTTTCCAAGGTTCCGAGGCTGTAAATCTTTACAGGAGCAGATGGCTCATCTTTTCCCCATGGAACCACTGGTAGATTTGAACTGCTGATCTTGAGATTGACAGCCCAACTTTTAACCACTATGCTACCAGAGTTACGTACATCCATAAGTATAAATTCATCAAATTGCAGCAGGTTACTCTTCCCCCCTCCCCCCACCTCCTCTTCTTTCTTCTAACAGAATTCTGGTTATGCAGCCATTGAAGCCAGGTCAAGTGGGTACTATCTGCAAGTATGGGTGTTCTTGTGCATCTCCCCTCACTTCATATCAGATGAACTATACTCTCCACTCTAGTCCTCTGTGGCAATGTCACTGTCTCTGGGCCCAGGAGTCCCTGGGTCTTGCTGTGCTGCTGGCCATGCAGGTCTCCACCAGGGGTCAAGAGGGTCTATTGAACTAGCTCCCATCTTCATTGCTGTTTTATTCCCTTCTTCACCTTATTGGTGACCAACGTGGTCACCAGCCAGACCACATGCCTGTTCCTGTATTCCCCTTGAATCTCAATCTTAGAAGGGGGTTTCCTCTGAGGCGTTCCGACCATTTGCCTTGATGGTTCCCAGGTGAACAGCTTATTGTTCTTATAGTGCTCAATCAGACTGCCGTTATTGTTTCAGATTTTTCCTGCTGGTCTTTCTTTCACGAAGTATCTTCTGCTCTTCTAGCAGCTTCAGGCTGGTGTACTTGTCCTTTCCAATGGAAATGTCCTACCTCAGTCAGTTCTGGATGGGGTTCTGAATTCCACCTATGGTCTTGTGCAATGTAAAGGCTCCACAGTAAGCTTCTTTCACTGGGCAACTTCAAGCCTCCTTTAAGGTATTCCAATCAGGCTGAAGACGGACTTACACACTTTCTATTGTGATGGTTCTGGCTATTCTTTTCTACCCACCTCAAGTGTCTATTTTACAATGGTAGGCAAGGGAAACCAAGATTCAAAAGACAGACAAGCATCTTAACACTATTCCTTTTTTTTATTCCTTCAAACTGTGCCTCAATCCCTGTATCCCGGAGCCCTGTTGTTCCAAGGTTGTGCATACATCATCATTAACCTCTGTCCCATTTAGCTCATGCAAACCTGCCTAACTGTTCTTCCATCAGCCTTGTTCTTCCATCAGCCTTGTTCTTCCATTCCCCTCCCCCTTCTTGTGATTTGCCCTTCCGACCCTCCCCCACTGAAGCTTATCTATATCTATTCCTTACCCTGTCCTCTATCTTCCCCTCCATCCCTCCCCTAATCTCATTTCATACATCCTATTGATCAGCAAATATATATAATTT
>NW_006408827.1:945246-947718 GCF_000296735.1 Chrysochloris asiatica
AAGGTCGGTGGTTCAAGCTCACCAGCTGCTCCTTAGAAACCCTATGCAGGTTTGCTATGGGTCAGAATCGACTTGATGGCACTTGACAACAACAAATGGCTACTGGCTCTTGATCATATGCTACCTCTTGAAATTGTTGAACATTAACATTTCCTTTTGGTACAGTGATTCTGTGTATTCCTTCCATCTTCTCTTGATGCATTCTGCATCATTCAACAATTTTCCTAGAGAATCTTTCAATAACGAAAGTCGAGGCTTGAATTTTTCTTCAGTTCCTCAGCTTGAGAAGTGCTGACTGTATTCTTCCTTTTTTGGGGAAAAAAAAAAGGAACCAACATAAGTTTGAATTAATAAATCTATGGTGGTTCCTTATTTATTTATTTATTTATTTATTTACCCCCCCCCCAAAAAAAAAAAGGAACTGCCATAGGTTTATTAATTCAAATAGTCAAGTTAATTTCCCTAAAATCTTTGAAGGAGTCAGTCCCATACATGAAAGATCTATAAGATACAAAAGATTCAGGAATTTCAGAACAGAGAGATGCTCTGAAATTGTTAAATCCCTTCTTCCCACAAATACCTTACCATTTTCTTCTCCAAAACTATCCCCACCATTCTTTTTGTTTTTTGTTTGTTTTTTTGTTTGTTTATAGGACACAAAGGGAACTTTGAGGTTCTCGTGCATCCCAGAAACATGGGAGAGAGCTAACTATGTTGAGCACTATCCATGTGGACCTAAGAATAGAGCATAATTAAAACAAAAAGATGCTGTGACAACAAAAGAACATACTTTAGCCCCATTAGCCATAGACACAATAAGGATCAAAACTGATGTTCAAAAGTCTAGGCTAGAAGAAACTATGGTTTACCAAGATGTCATTTAGAATAAAAGACTCACTGAGAAATTGTGGATGACAAATAGTTTACCAGATTGGTGAGACTTCATCTTTCATGTTTCAGACATGTAGCTAGAAGGACATCATGCTAGATAAAGAGTATGGTCAGCGAAAAAACTAGGAAGACCCCAAACAAGATGGATTATCACAGTGGCAGCAACCATGGGCTCAAGCTGAATAATGATTGTTAGGATGGCATAGGACTGAGGAGTGTTTCGTTCTGTTGTAAATAAGATCACTATCAGTCAGAAACACTTTGACATTACATAACAACAATAGCAATTATTTACCTAAAGAAAGACTAAGTAGATATGAAATTAATGCATTAAATCATAAGAGATGTTTAAAAAGACTAAGATGCTTGATTTATCTGTAGTGTAGATAAAAATTGCTAGAAAACTGATGAGTTATTTAGAAATAAAAATAACATATTTCTACATGTCTGAATTAATGCTATAAAACTTAAACCAAAGGCAAGAATATTGACATACTGAATCTTAATTGCTACCTATTAGCACCATAATGATGAATAGCTCTTAAATTAGCCTATCTATAATGATGTGTGAGTTAGAGAAAAACTAAAGAAAAACAATCTATATTTAGAGAATAGTAGATTATTCTTTAAAATAAATGCAAACTTTGGGACAATATACTTCTTGCCCATTTATTTGTTAATAAGGAATTAAAATCAACTACTTAATTTAAGTAAAACACTGAGTATCTGTTTCCTCCTTGGCATTCATCTAGAGGTACTTGAAATGTCAAAAGAGGTAATGAAAATGAATTTAGAAGTAATGTGATAACTTTTACAATGCTTAAATTACAGTGAAAAAAAATCCTTTTGGGTCTTAGTAAGAATACAGCATCTTCGCTAGTGATACTTGTGCTCAGGACATTGAAAATAAAAACCTACTGTTCTCTCCATTTTTAAATTAAAGCAATCTCAAACAGGGCTGTGGCTGCCTCTGAGGAGCCTTCAGTCAATGAAATTTCTGCTCTCCCAGACTTTCTTTATGTGAACAGATATTGCCAGTAAATCAGCTCCAAGAACACATTACTAACCATTAAAAAGTAAAGTTGTTGACCTTTAGTTTTTCCAATAAGGGGTATATGAATATTGAATTTTAAGCAAATGAGTCAAATGCCATGATTCATTAAAAGCAAAACATGCACAAATCAGAGGGAAACAGAATATACAGATACATCTAAGAAGCATCAGACAATCAAATACATGAATTTTTATAAAGTTACTTAGAAAACAAGTTGATTTAAATATACTACAGGCAGAAATACTCTTAGTTTTTAGTCTCTGTAGAGAATCATTACATACAGGTGTAAGGATCCTCGAGTGGTTTCCTACTTATGGTGACACTGTATAGGGTTTCTGAGGAGCGACTGCTGAGTTTGAATTGATGACCTGGAGTTCAAATCTTATGGCCAAGTTCTGATTCTATAGCACCACACCAAGGCTATCTTTAAACTTATCACTGCTCTTGTTGGTAGTAAGAGCAGTAGAGTTAGTTCTGACTCCGTCACCCTGTATAGGGTATCTGAGGAACAGCTTGTGAGTTTGAAC
>NW_006408827.1:948608-950085 GCF_000296735.1 Chrysochloris asiatica
ACTCAAAATGAGGAGGAACAGCTGTAAGTAGCCATTAATAATCAGAACGTGTACTGCATGATATAAGAATCTAAGGAAATTGGAATTTGTCCAAAATAAAATGGAAATCATAAAGATCAATATCCTAGGCATTAGTGAACTGAAATGAATTAATACTGGCCATTTTGGATCGATAATCATATTATTTACTATGTCAGGAAAGAGAGATCAAAGAGGAATGATGCTGCATTAATTATAAGAGGGAACATTTAAAGTTCTATTTGAATTATAAGGCTTACTGCGATAGGATAGTATCCATACGCTTACAAGACATAGCATCTCCAACAATTAGAAACAGATAGGCAGAGGGAACCTACAGTCACCAAAAGGTAAGAGCAGAAATAAATGAGATGGAAAACAGAAAAACTATAGAGAGAATCAACAAGACAAGAAGCTGGTTCTTTGAAAAGATTAATAAAATTGGCAAACTATTGGCAAAACTAACAAAATAACTAAGTTTTTTAATTTCTTGGCAAACAACACTTCCTCTCCCTCTTTTATTTTGTATTGTCTAGTTCTTCTGTAACTTTGTCAAGTCCTTTTCTGGTTGTTCTGTCCCTTTTTGAAAGTGGTGTTTTAAAATCTCCCTCTATAATTGTAGATTTATCTATTTCTTTCTTCAATTCTATTAAGTTTGATTCATATGTCCTGGTGCTCTTTCACTGGGAGCGTAGATATTTATTATGGTTGTGTCACTTTTCTCAATTGACCCTTTGATCATAAGATAGTGTCCTTCTTTGTCTCTTTTGCTGGTTTTTGTCTTAAGGTTTACTTTATTGGAGATTAGTATTGCCACTCATGCTTGTTTCTTGTTGCAGTTAGCTTAGTATATTTTTTTCCATCCTTTAACTTTTAGTCTGTTTTTGTCTTTGTGTGTAAGGTGTGTCTCTTGCAGGCAGCATATTGAAGGGTCTTGTTTTCTTAACCATTCTGCCACTCTCTGTCTCTTCACTGATGCATTCAACCCATTGACATTCAATGTAATCACTGATAGGTATAAATTAATTGCCGCCATTATGTTAATTTTTGGTAGGGCTGTTCATTCTTTTGTTCTGCATGACTTTTTGTGCTGAGTTTGTGTTTTTTGTGGTATTTCTTGTCATTTTCTTTTTAGTTTCATGTTTGCTTGTTGTGCTTCGAAGTTTATTTTCATGGTGAGTTGTGAAGAATTAACTTTCTTTGGGGTTAATTTATAGTCTATTAATGTTTTTCTCCATTTAAGATAATCTATTTTATCCTGTTGCTGGGGACAACATACGCAGACCCTGGGTTGATCAGTGGCAGCCCCAATAAACCACCTCTGAATATAATCAGTTTAACCCAGATGCTCTCCTTCCTCCTGAAAGTATATAGGAATATTAAGAACAATGTAGCATTTTAGGTATAGATAAATGAAGCCCAGTGCCTGAGATCTTGCTCACAGACAAAAGTTTGCAAA
>NW_006408827.1:951165-952494 GCF_000296735.1 Chrysochloris asiatica
AGCTCTTCAACTATTTCCTCTGTGGACTTCCGTGATTCTTCCTGTTCGGAATGTCAATAATTCGTAAGATTTTCCTTTTCATGTTGTCCAGCATGAATCTTAGACTCTCTTCAGATTTTTTTATCCTTTATCCTACTTGTTCTTCTATCTTAACAGTATTAAGAGATTTGTCTTCCATTTCTTCAATTCTGCCCCTTTCCCCTTTCAGTGTATTTTCCATTTCTGATATTTTATTATTAATTATCTGGACTTCTTTTTGCAGGATTTAAATTGTTTCCAATGTTTTATCAATCTTCTTTGATTGCTCTTGTAGTACTTTCCTAACTTCTTCCTTGTTTTCCTCCACCCTTTTTCAGAGCATTTAAATTTGTTTCCATATCATTCTGATTTCTTTCTCAGGCAAATTCAAAACCTGCTCTTCCTCTTTTGCGAAGCCTTTGTCTGTCACCAGCGCATTTGTCTCAGTTACTCTTTTCTGGTTTTGAAAATGTTTTGAGATTTTTTTGTTGTGTTTGAGATCTTTTGTTTGTCATTTCCAATAATTATTTTAATGCTTAAATGGATGTTTGTTGTTGTGTTATTAAGCTTACTTGTGTCTCCTGGTGGATATGATCAGAAGATAGGTTTTTATTTCCTCATGTAATGTTTAGCAGCTGTTATGGCTCTTGTCTCAATGACGGAATATTATGGGATATGCTTGTAGTTTGGCTATATGGTCACAATTTCTGTCTCTTCTTGTATAACATAGGGAGAAAAAGTTTCCACCTCCAAGAAAAAATTGTGTCAAAAGGCCCAAAAGTAGAAGCAATATCAAACAGAGACAAGAACCTCTACTTTGAAACAAAACTAAAATTGTGTGTGTGCACTGTAGAAGCCTTGAGTAGTGAGTTGGAGTGACCACACACTCAGGCCCCTTCCCTAGTCACCACCATAGAGGTGCACAGATTGATACTGAGAAGTTTGTGGGAGAAAGATTGTTTACTATTTTTGCATGTGCACAGCAGAATTCTTGAAACAGTTGCATCTTTTTATGTTGGGGTTTTACAGATTGTTCATGTCATTTGTCTGTCAGGCCTAACCTACTTTTGTTCTTTTTGGGTAGGGAGGGGTTAATTTTCCCACACAAGTTAACTTTATGGCTGGGACCCACAGGCAGAATTCAAAAGCAGCATCCAAAGGATTTGCTCTTGGACTGATGGGGCTCTTTCTTTCTGTGCCGTGGGAAACCTCTGTTCTTAACTCTGGACTCTTTTTGGTGGGGTGCACACCCACCCGCTTGAAGGCATCTGGACTGGGCAAAGAAAGCACGACATGTGGAGAGGAGGAAAA
>NW_006408827.1:953704-960568 GCF_000296735.1 Chrysochloris asiatica
TTCAAACGGATTTGCAGTCTGGCACATTAACCCACAGCACCACACCAGGACTCCAACAAATAGATATTGAATAACAATGATGCTGCAACAGTATTCTGAACCTGTATCTGCCTTGATGAATAAAAATCTAATTTCTGCCCTGATAAGACTGACATTTTGACATATTGTGGCATTGTGAGAGAACCACTGGACCAAAAGGTTGATTTTAACTGCAGGGTTGGCAGTTCAAACTCATAATCCATTCCTGGGTATCCTATAGGCCCACTATGAGTCAAAACTGACTCAATGGCACTTAATAACAGTAACAACAAAGTTACTAAAAGGTAAATTATTTACCTTTTCATTCCCTAAGATATTATTGGAGTCTTTGGGTGCCACAAATGATTAAGTAGCTGAATGACCATTGGTTTGAATTCACCCTGACATGCTTTGTTTGGAAGACAAGTCCGGCAATCTACTTCTAAAAGAGTGAAATCTTGAAACCTCTATGAAGCAGTTCTACTCTGCACACATGGAGTTGTCATGAATTTAAATGTACTTAATAGCAACTATCAACAACAATAACAAAATATTATCTAAATTATATATTAAGAATAATAAAATTGGGGAAAATTTTAATAAATGTGGTCATAGGTCCTTACTTATAAAAATTACATAGCTTTAGTTACGTTAAGATAGTATTGTCCTGCATTCAACAGAAACCCTTGGAAATATCCATCACTTTTACATCCATTTAAACTAAAGATACCTACCTTAATCCTAAGTGAATATTATATGATTTGATAATTACTGTCTTAATGGACACATTGATGATTTAATATCATTCATATCATTGCTTTGGAAGTAGTGTATGTATGGTTGTTGATTAAATTTCTCTGGATCACATATTCATTTGATTTCATCCAACTGAAAGGACATGACAACTAAGATACAAAGAAACCACTAGTGAGTGAATCCTTAACTCTCCTCTGACTTGAAGTGTGTCTTGATTTCATTTCCTGTCATTCTATGCATGGATATTTGGCCGAGTTTTACTTAGAGTCTTCAAAATTGTTGCAGCTATCATCACTTTACAAATTGCTCTTTTTCTGACAGCTAAAGCACATTTGGTTTCCTGCAACTTTGCAGAGATTCGTTACTAGAATACAAAGTGGGTTTGTCAGAGGATAAAAAATGCTTTTCCATCAATCAGATTCAATAGAAAATGAAGTCTACTGTAAAATTGTGCTTCTGTCACTCAAGGTCAAGGGAGAGTTAAGTAACATCACTCAAAGAGTTCTGAAGTTAAGTCTTCTGTCCTCTATCCCTTTGCCAGAATCTATGGCATTGCTTCCTCTCTTCTATGTCCTATGTCTAGAATACTGGGAGTAAAACAGATTAAAAAAAAAAAAATGAAATGTTGGTATTTAAGAGAAGATAATGCATTTGCTTTCTCAAGTAGTTATGTTCCTAGCTTGGCTTCCAGTTCTCATTTGTTCTCCTAGATTTCACCCTCCACTCTACTTAGTTCTGAGTGATTGGACCCTGCCTTTTAAAATTCTGTGTAGACTTTCTTGCTGTCTGGCTTCAGGTTTCATTTAGTCATGGAAGTGATCATTAGGAAATTAGCTGATGAATCAGTGTGAGATGAGTATTCAACACCACAGGGAGACAGTGAATTGGATTTTTTTTGCTAAAATGAAATCTCTGACAAGTGTTAGAGTTTGGAAGCTAGAAGAGATAGAGAAACAAAAGACTATTAGAGAGATACTCTTTCTCCTATGTCTCTCACAATTTCTACAGAAAATGACTTTGGGTCTTCAGGTGTTGAGCAATTTGGATTGATTCGTAATTCTTTTGCATTGCAGGAAGACTCAAACTTTGTTTTCACCATAAGGGATATAGGCAAAGAACCTTCTAAAAGTGCAAAGAAGCATTTTGAAAACTAAGATAAGAAAGAGTCTAGAATCATTGAACAAATTGTTTTCTTTTATTGTTTTTATCATTGTTATAGGGTTCAACTGTAATACAAACACAGTTTTTAAGTGTAATTTGCTCTCTCTTCATATAATTTCATTGATTTTGACGTATTTTAATTTCAAAGTATGCACTTTGTAAACTGATTTAATTTTTTTTTTTTTTTTAAGGGTTGTGATGGTGAGGTAGTGTCCCATCGAGTCAGTCCCACCTGGTAGAGACAATGTATAGGCTTTCTGATACTGTAGATCTCTAAGGGAACAGAAAACATCATCTTTCTCCTGTGGAGTGCCTGGGAAATTAAAATACTGACCTTGTGGTAATAGCACAGTTTGTAATCCACTACTCTATCGGAGATCCTTTAAAAAGGGATACAAGTGAGCAAATAAGTGACAACAATAGCAATGATAATATCTTGTGATAATTTTAATAACTTGTTATACTCAAACTCATTTTGAAATAATGGCTGTGAAAACTAAGATAAGGAATGGAAAGAAAGTAAATGGGGTAGAAAGAGGGAGTAAGGATAGAAAGAACAAAATGAAATTAATGTTTCTGAGTGCAACAGTTTTTAGCAATGGATATTTTCATCTATTGATTATTATCCTCACAAAAATTTACTTTGAAAGGAAGTAGACATTTGTGTTTCATCACCTGACCTAAATAATTTCTTTAAATATCTAATTAATTAACAGCTACTTTATGGAAGGTTTATGCATGAAGACAGTAACTGTTTAATAGTCCATGTGTGTTAAAAGGCATACTTAAAATGAATATACTTAATACAAATGCATGATTTGAAATTGATAAGGTGAATGTTATAAAAAGAAGGTATTTGTTCATACTTTCAAATGTATTGAATTTGCAGCTATTTAAAAATTTGAAACATTCATTTTGAAAAGCATTTGCTAAGCTTTCAAAAAAGTTGATAATGATTAAATTTTCAGTTATGGATTCTGATTCTGTTTTTAAACTTTTAGACTAGCTGAAACTAAAATCGTTTCATAGCTTAAACACATATCTATTTTGTTTATTTTCAAAATATAACCATTATATAAAATCAATGAACTTTTTGGCTGGTTCCTATAAAAAAGCAATGAATATAGATTATGCTAAAAGTCCATGGCATTAACTTTTTACTCTACAAGCTGGGGCAATACTCAAACATGGTTTCTTAGTGAATGATTTCATACTTTCATGTGTATTTTTATTTTTGTATTCATACAGGCTTTTGCAAATAAATGCTAAGTTTACCAAGTTTGTGTTATTATTTGATTGATCATGTAGATTATCCAAGAAATTGGCACATAAGTATTCTTTTGAAAGTTAATAATTCAAAAAAGGTGCTAAAATATTTTATTTTTTTTGTTTTCTTTTATGTTTCTCTCTTTGTTATCTTTTATTTGTTATTTCATATCATCTGGGGGTGGGGGAAAGTAAGCTTCTTATCTGGGAAGAAAAAAGTATGCTTCCAGGACCGATACTTTCTTACCATGCTTGAATCATTGAGGTTTCCATGTTGTTGTTAAGTGCTGTTGAGTTATTTCTGATTCATAGTGACCCTACATAAGGTTTCTGAAGAACAGCTGGTGAGCTTGAATCACTGACCTTGCAGTTCAAACTGATCTTGCAGTCCCGCGCATTAACCCACAGGACTACACCAGGACTCGTAGACTCAGTAAATTCTTTAATCTGTAAATCCACATACATTTTATTTCACCCATCTCTTAAAATCTCTTGGGTTAAACAAAACATGGAAAGAAATGTCATATCTAATGCCATTCCCTGAGATACTACAATAATATGCACACAATAAAGTAGTTTTCTTACCAAGCCAAGAAAACTGCTTCTCAGCCAGAAATACAAATGTTCTCCTTGGCTGAGTTTTAATGAAGATAGATAAATACATCCTCAAAAGCATAAAGAGAATGGAAAAAGAGGAGAAAGAAAACCGAATGAATGCATTTATGTGTAAGCAGGCTTTACTTTGTCTGAAAGGATTGTTTCCTGTGAGTTTGAATGTAAGTGAAGTGCTGGTCATGTAGAGAAGCCTTTTCTACCAGATCAATTTATTACCTCAGCCTAGTATAAACATTATTAAACCAAACTCATCGTTTTCTTATTTTCTGATCTATTATAACAGCTTTTTTCAATAATCCAAATACTTTGTGTTTTAAAGTGTAGGATTAGCTATTCATATTCTATTTCTTTTTTTCACTTGACCAAATGCAACTGTTGTACTGTGTATTTGCTGATTCATCTACACTCCCAGTCCCATCATGAAAGGAGAAGCCTATATTTAAAGTGTCTCCACTATAAAACTCAAATAATATTTGCTTGATCCACTATAAAACTCAAATATTATTTGAGAATATTAAACAAGCTTAACAAGCACATATAAAGTCATCTATACATGACTATTTCTTCATCTGTATTACTATTTTAAATCATACTAGAATATCAGTGATTCATTCAAACTCTTTCCCAAATTATGACCACCCAAACCATGATAGTCCTTGGCATTAGTGAACAAAATAGAGCAATTATTTAATGTTTAAAATAGACAATGTTAATCTTTAACATTTCATGATTTTTTTTTTCTTTTTTAACTGTTGGCAATCTAATTTCTCAACCCACTGAGGCTATAAACTGTAAGTGAAGTAGAAAGCAGGACAATCAAAATACAGAATATTGAAAAGACTGAAGTGGTAAAGCATCATTCCCAGAATATATGAGAGTTTAATATTTTGATATATTAATGACAAAATTACACAGGGAAAGAACCATGATACAATAATAAGTGGTTATTTTTTAAACGATTATTTCATGTAGTTTTTATATTTAATGATTCATCTACTTCTTTAATGTTAAATCTTAAATGGCATGTTGCCACACATTTTAAGTCAAATTTAATTTATTTAAGTACAGCTAAAATTTATATGAAAGAAATATGTACTATTGTCTATGTCAGAGTCCTGGTGTGGCAGTGTAAGATAAGCACTGAACTGCTAGCCAAAAAATGTTGGTAGTTCAAAGACACCAGCTGCTCCTCAGAAACCCTATACTGTGTCTCTATGAATTATCACTTAGCAACAACAAATTGCCTATATTGTAACTTAGTATATGAGTTGTATATATTTCAAATTTTAAGGAGCTCTGGTAGTGTAGTGTTTACTAGCCAGGCTGCTAACTACCAGGCATCCAACAGAAGAAAGATGAGGCTTTTTGTTCCTATAAAGATTTACACCCTCAGAAACCAATTCATGACATGCCACCATTTCACATTTTAATGTAAGTAACTAATGTACTTCTTGTTAGGGGCCATCAAGTTGACCCTGACTGATAGCAACCTTAGATATGATATTGTCTGTTTCTGCACCATCTTTATTATTGTTGATACATTTTAGTTCATTATTGAGTCAAAGTGTCAGTCCATTTCAGTGAGGGTCTCCCTCATTTTCCATGATTATACAGTTTGTCAACCCTGATGTTCTTCCATCTTTAGTGACTGGTCTTTCCAGATTATTTTTCCAAAGTGTATTATATATATTATATAGCACTCCTGGTGTGTCACTGTAGGAATCTGAACTATAAAGTTGAAAGCTCAAATCCACCAAGTACTGCTGGGAGACCCTAAACAAAGTTGTTATGCGTGGTAACCGACAAGATGACACATAACAATACAATATAATACATAGTATATAACATATCCTTCAGCACATATACTATAGCATTCTATTGTGGAATGTAGAATGAAGTACTGGACTGTGATTACAACTTGAACTCTAATGCTAGCAGTTCAAACACACCAGTGTCTCCTAGGAAACCTGATACAGGGTTACTATAAGTCACATCCGACTAGACGGCACTAACAACAACAACAACAAAGCATACATATGGGAACACAGTAGCTCCATAGGATGCTGAATTAAGAACTACAAGGTGGGCAAGTTAAGCCCATCTATTTACATAGAAACAAACTATTGAGATCTTTGTTGGGTACTTTACTAACTTTACTACTAACAATTCAAAAATATTTTTTGCTGAATTTGCTCATCCTGCTCACCATGCTGTTTACAGGTAGTAGCAATCCTATAAATTACACATTTACATTTTTCATCAAAATTGAGTTAGGAAACTTCAAGAGAGATTGGAGCAAGTCAATATTAAACAAACTCCTTCCTTTTCCACTGTTTAACAGTGATTCTAACTATCTGTTGATGTTTAAGTTTTATTAACTGTACCATGATGATGATTCCTTTATTTCCTCATTGGTCTATTAGTACAGAAAATCTGAAGAAACTGACTGGTTGTTGTTAAGAGCCATCACGTTGATTAAACTGTCTGGTTGTTGCTGTTTTTATTAAGTGCCCTTGATTCGGTTCCAACCCATAGCTACCTTGTGTAGGGTTTCCAAATTGCAGCAGGCAAGTTTCATCTGCTGACCTTGCACTTCAAATAGACCTGATAGTTCAGTGCTTATTGCAGAACACTGCACCAGGACTCCATGTCACAGGGTAGTTCATGCTACGATAAAAACAATGGAAGAGAACAGGATTAGGAGTTAAGAAACAAAATATGCATGATATTACTTTAAGACCCAAACCTAAGTCCAAATAGATATGTCTACCTGGCAATAAGATAATGTGGTTCAAGTATAACAGACAAGCATATGTCTATGTGTGTATATTTGTGTGAATTTCCAAGGAACCTCTAACCTCAGATAAGGCAGATTTGGACACTTTTTAACTCTCAACAGTAATGTATTATTACTGTTCTATTTAGTCTTCCCTTTTTCCAGCACTCTATATAGTATGGTGTTGGAAGAGAATATTGAAAGTGCCAAGGATTGCCAAAAGAATCAATAGAGCTGTATTGGAAGAAGTACAGCCAGAGTGCTCCTTGGAG
>NW_006408827.1:960952-970061 GCF_000296735.1 Chrysochloris asiatica
ATATATATATATATATATATATATATATATATATATATATACAGAGAGAGAGAGATGTAGGCAATGACATGAATCAATTTTAAGCATTCATTGAATATAAAACACTTGGAACAACTCAGGCAAATATTGACTTCCAGAAAAATTATTTTCTTTAGTCAATTAAATTTTTTCTTTAGTCAATTAAATTATTTCCAATTGTCATTTAAATTAAGCATTTTTTGGATATTTTATAACTGTATGTTCTTGAATACTCTTTAAACTACAAATTGCCCAAGATGCTTTTCTAGAAGTCTTTAAAATATACTCATAGGTACATACCTATGGTTGTGTGTGTTTGTACTCAATGATTAATAACCCAGTATATTTCAGGAGAGATCATCTAATTATTGTAGAGGAAAGAACTTCTACCACCTGGAATTTTTTTTTTTTTTTAATAAATTGATTTGAACATAAAAAAGCCTACAGTTATCATCACTTAAAGTACTGGGAAATCATTCATTTTAATAAGTGTACAAGGATATTGCTACAAAATAATTGAAACCTATATTAAGCAGAAGTAAAACAATGTGATGCTATTATTTCTCAACACACTTTACAATTAGTTCTATACACTTTTGAAGAATGGCTCCCACCTCTTTAACCCTTCCCCCAAAGAATTATGTACTCTTTGATTTGCACTATATAAAATGGTAGCTTTGGCTTCTTGAGGGACTAAAGATATGTTCTTTCTCAATATTATTTGAGTTTTGGAAACAAAAATAAGTCTGAAGGGATAAGATCAGGGATGTAGGGTGTATAAGATACAGTTTCCCAACAAAAGTCTTATAGGACAATGCGTACTATCCTCAATGAATGAACAGGTGCATTGTGATGGGGGAAAATATGTATATATATTGTTGTTGTTGTTGTTAAGTGCTGTCACGTCGGTTCCGACCCATAGTGACCCTGAGGTTTCCGAGGCTGTAAATCTTTACGGGAGCAGAACGCCTCATCTTTCTCCCGCGGAGCTACTGGTAGTTTCGAACTTCTGACCTTGCAGTTCGCAGCCTGATTGGTAACCACTACGCTACCAGATCTCCTTATAAACACACACACACACACATATATATATCAACTATCAACTTCTCTGGCCTTTTTCTCATGAATGCAGTGTGCAATTTTCTTAAAATTTCTTCCCCAAAACTCTTGTGACCTTTCAGTGTTCTCTGAAAAAAATCCTTGGAGTCCCACAAGACACTCATCATAAATTTCTGAGCTGATTTTTTTTTTTTTTTTTTTTGCTTTAATTTAATTAGCTCAACAGATTCCCTGAAAGCAACTAATTTGTTTGGCTTTTTTAAAATTAGCCCTGCAGTGCAGAGAATTACTTCATATGGCTCTTCTATGCATAGTCTCACCAATCAATGTTTAGTCATTGTGGTCAAAGTAAGAAAAGGTGGAAGAAAATATTAATATGATGATTTGATGCCATTTTAATAGCTAAAAGTGTTAATTGTGATTGCAATAACATGGAATTTTAATGTGGATTTAAAATGAGCCATCTCAGAATCAGGAAGGGGGATCTCACTATCATCAGAGAAAAGCAAGAAATGGGGTAAAACCTTGGGACTCTGAGATCCCTGCACATTGAACTTCCTCAACCCAAGGACACAAAGTTATGACACCAGAGAAATAGCAGAGAAGCAGTAGCAAAATTACCAGTAGCCAAAACATGAGATAGAGTGGTGGACTTCCTGTCGTAAGGTGCAAGAAAAGCTGAGTGCCTTTGAAAGAGTAGAGTGTCTGCAGACACTTAACTGAGGATTTGCTGATCCATGGAGTTAGAGCTGAGTGCTGTGGGCTAAGGCATAAAGCAAAGTGAAATGCCTTTGGGTATTTATCAGCAGTTCTAAAAGAGCTTTGTGACATTACTGAAGCAGAGCAGAGGTCAAGGGGCCCATGGCTGAGAGGTTAATGACCAGAGAGAGATTTGTCTGCAGGTAGGACTTAGGAGAACCTGTCCTGAGTGAAAGAATTGTGCCATTAGCGTTTTCTGATCCTCCTTTGTAACTGTTAACTTCCCTAATAAACCCTATCATTAAGTATTGTATCTGAGTTCTGTGTGCCCATTACAATGACCAGCTGTGGGAAGGATGGTTCATATCATACTGTTGCACACCCTAGGCAAATTGTATTACTGTGAGAACCCGCCTATAGCCATCTCTAATTACAGAGACATGTGTAAAATATTTTGTTTGGAATAAACCCGTGCATTTATGAACTGGAACCTTAGTAGAATGACTTGTTATTTAACCTCACATTTCACAAGTAGAGATGAGGTTAACTTTTACTTATGTTTCAAAAATTAATAGAATATCCTTGAGATGATGATTTATTAAAGACAGCAAATGCCCTCTGAAGGACCATTTTGCTTGAATTCAATTCCCTATGTTCATTTGTTGCTGTTGTTGTTTAGTGTCAACAAGTCAGTTCCCACTCATATCAACCCTGTATAGCATTTCCAAGGAATGGCTGATGAATTTGAACTGCCAACCTGGTGGTTCAAACCGACATTGTGATACAGTGTATTATCTGACATCATCATACTTGTACTCCTTACATGAATACGATTTGAATAAGCAAAGAGCATTTTTAAACAAACAATGGATTTCATTTTTTATGACAACTCACCATACAAAATTAAATATTTCCTGATTTTTATATCATTATGTTTGCAAACCTACAATCAAAGTACTATAGTCAGTGATGATGAAGTATTTAAATTTTAATACTTTGTTGTCTAATTTGTTATTCATAACTAATTATAAAGGAGTCCTGGTAATGTAATGATCCAGTGATCACCTGCTAACCAAAAGTTTGGCATTTTGAACCTACTCAAGAGCTTCACAAGAGAAAGACACAATAATTTTCTTCCATAAAGATTATTGTTGTTGTTTGTTGTTAAGTGCCATCGAGTCAATTAAAAACAAAATCCCAAATATATGTATGGCAATTTTACATTGTCACACAAGCTACTATGAGTTGGTATTGACATGCTGGCACCAAACAATTTAGTAATTCTGATCAATGCCATAGCAAGTATTGATGTTTGAATACCTTATCAACATGTATGATCTGGTGTTAAATTCACTACATAAATTTTAAATTAAAGAATGGTGTTTGATCATATAATTTCATTCTAAAATCAACTTTTAAATCTTTGTGTGTTTAGAATGGTTTTAAAACTGGGTTTCCTGTTTTTCACAATTCTGCTTCTTCAATTTGTTCTTCTTATTATCCTTCATAAGGTTTTAAAAACAAATTTCCTCCTTAATATGTATAAATCAATTACAAGATGCTTCTGTGGACCACAGATAACTATTTGGTCTTCAACATTCCATTCCAGTTAAAACTAAGTAACATTTATTCAATTCTAGCTTACAAAATGAAAATACCATATAGTTGAAAATAATATATATTCTGCATTTTGGGAGTAAAATTTTCTATATATACTGGTATTTGAAT
Organism: Chrysochloris asiatica; assembly: GCF_000296735.1. Classification (NCBI taxonomy): domain Eukaryota; kingdom Metazoa; phylum Chordata; class Mammalia; order Afrosoricida; family Chrysochloridae; genus Chrysochloris; species Chrysochloris asiatica. Next base: position 964,457 of record NW_006408827.1, read on the forward strand.
CTGGGAAAATTAGAAGTTGTCAAAAATGAAATGGAATGCACAAATATCGATATCTTAGGAATTAGTGAGTTGAAATTGACTGGTATTGGTCATTTTGAATCTGATCACCACATGGTTTACTATGCTGGATATGAAAAAATTTGAAGAGGAATGGTGTTGCATTCATTGTCAAAAAGAACATATACAGATCAGTTATGAGGTGCAATGCTGTCTGTGATAGGATAATATCCATGCACCTACAGAAAAGCCCAGTTAATACCACTATTATTCAAATTCATGCACCAACCACTGAAACTAGTGAGGATGAAATAGAAGAATTCTACCAACTTCTTCAATCTGAAATTGATCAAACATGCAATCAAGATGTATTGATCATTACTGGTGATTGGAATGCAAAGATTGGGAGCAAAGAGGAAGGATCAGTAGTTGGAAAATATGGCCTTGGTGATAGAGATGATGCTTGAGAATGCATGATAGAATTCTGCAAAACTCAATGATTTGTTCATTTCAAATACCTTCTTTAGACAGCATGTTGTTGCTGTCAAGTGCCATCGAGTCAGAGCTAACTCATAGCAATCTCATGCACAGCAGAATGAAACAATGTCTGATCCTTGGCCAACCTCACAACCACTGCCACACTTGACGCCATCAATGATGCCACCTGGCCGATCCATCTTGTTGGGGATCTTCCTCTTTTTCTCTGACCCTCCATCCTTCTCCAGTGACTGTTCTCTCCTGACAATATGTCTAAAGTATGAGAGACAAAGCTTAGCCATCCTGGCCTCCAAGGAGCACTCTGGCTGTACTCTTAGACAGCATAAGAGACAACAATACACATGGACCTCAGCAGAAGGAATACATAGAAATCAAATTGACTACATCTGTGGAAAGAGACAATGGAAGTCTCCATATCATTAGTGAAAACAAGGCCAGGGGCAGACTGTGGAACAGACCATCAATTACTTATAACTCAAACTGAATCTGAAGAAAATGAAAACAAGTCCACAAGAGCCAAAATATGACCTTGAATATATCCCACCTGAATTTAGAAATCATCTGAAAAACAGATTTGATACATTAAACACTAAAGACCAAAGACCAGAAGAGATGTGGGATGACTTCAAGAACATCATACATGAAGAAAGCAAAAAGCCATTAAGAAGACAAGAAAGAAGGAAAAGATCAAAATGGATATTCAGAAGAGACACTGAAACTTGCTCTCCAGCATATAGATGCTAAAGGAAATGGAAGAAATAAGGAGGTACAAGAGCTAAACAGAAAATTTCAAAGATCATCTCAAGAAGATAAAGACAAATATTGCAACAAAATGTGCAAAGATCTGGAGTATGAAAACCAAAAAGGAAGACAATGCTCAACATTTCTCAAGCTAGGGGAACTAAAGAAAAAAAATTCAAGCCTTGACTTTCGTTATTGAAAGATTCATTGGGCAATTTATTGAATAATGCAGAAAGCATCAAGAGAAGATGGAAGGAATACACAGAGTCATTGTATCAAAAGGAAATGGTCCTTATTTTACACATGGTTCTTGTTTCTAGGTGCTAGAGTCAGCAGTAATTTATATAAACCTATTTAAAAAATAGTTGATGCCAATTAACAGTGAAATGAGAGAAAATAAAATGCATATTCTCAATCCACTCATACCTTAATATTTGACAGAAGATATAAATAAAGACTAACTGAATGTAGAATATCTTATGTAGCCTGTTGTTGCTTCTAGGTGCCATCAAGGCACCTAATAGCAATCTTATGCACAATAGACTGAAGCACTGCTCTGGCCTGTGCCAAGTTCACAATAGTTGCTATGCTTGATACCATTGCTGCTGGTATTCTTTGATCCCTCTGATGTCATTAATTACATCCCTCGTTCCAAGTCCTTGTCTGAATTCAGCTTGAAACTCTTCCAGTTCCTTACCAATGTACTGTTGCAGCTGTTTTTGAATTATCTTTTGAAAAATTTTACTTGAGTGTGATATTAATGATAGTGTCCAATTATTTCTGCATGGCTTTGTGTCACCTCTCTTTGGGGTGGTCACAAATATAATTATTTTCTAATCATTTGCCAGGTAGCTGTCTTCCAAATTTCTTGAAATAGATGTTTGAGTGTCTCAAGTGCCACATCAATTTGTTGAAATATATGAATTTGTATTCCATCACTTCCTGGAACCTTCCTCTTTACCAATGCTTTCAGTGCATATTGGACTTCTTCCTTATGTACCTATGTTTCTTGATTACATGATATCTCGGTGACTCTGTATATCCCTTCCATCTTTTTTTGGTGCTTTCTATATTATAGAATTGAGTCCTGGTATGGCATTGTGGGTTAATGCTCCAGACTGCAAAGCCATTTGAACTACAATATCAGTGGTTCAAGCTCACCAGACACTCCTTGGAAACCCTATCCAGGGTTGCTATGGGTTGGAACCAACTCAATGGCATTTAACAACAACAATTGTCACTGAATATTTTGCCCATTTTATTGTGAGTCAAGGCTTGAATTTTTCTTCAATTCCCTCATCTAGAGAAATGCTTTGCATGTTCTTTCCTTTTATTTTTCTAACTCCAGATCTATACAAATTTAATTATTATATTTAACTTTGTCTTATTGAACTGACCTTTGACATTTTCTATTTTACTCTTTTAGCTCTCCATTTCTTTCATTTGCCTTAGCATCTCTATGATGAAGAGTAAGTTTCAGAATCTCTTCTGACATCCATTTTGGTCTTTTTATTTCTTTCTTGTCTTCTTAGTGAAATTCTGATTTATTGATGTCATCACACAACTTTCTGGGTCTTTGGCCATTAGTGTCTATTTCATAAAATCTTTTCTTCAGAGGATCTTTAAATTCCTATGGGATATATTCAAGTTCATATTTTGCCTCTCGTGGACTTATGTTAGTTTTCTTAAGCTGCAACCTGAACTTGCAGATGACTAATTTATGGTATTTTTATCAATCTGATCCTGGTCTTGTTTTGGCTGATGTAGTAAATTTGATTTCTATGTCTTCCATCTGATGAAGACCATGTATATAGTCTTTTATATTGCGTGAAAAGAGTCTTTGCAATGAAGAAGTCATTGATCTTTCAAAATTATCTCATGCAATCTCCAGTATAATTTCTATCAATAAGTTCACATATTCCAATGACTACTCCTTCCTTTGTTTCCAACTTTTGCATTCCACTTGCCAGCAATTGCCAATACACCTTGATTGCATGTTTGATCAATTTCTGACTGAAGAAGTTGGTGGATTTATTCAATTTCATCATCACTGGTTTTAGTGGTTTGTGCATAAATGTGAATAATAGTTGCATTAAGTCATCTTCCTTGTACTCATATGGATATTATCTTCCATTTACTTTAGCATCTGTACGCTGGTGAGCTTGAACCACCAACCTTGCAGTTCAAACAACTTTGCATTCTGATGCATTAGAGGCTACCTGTACCAGAACACATATTTGAAAACTGATTGCTCAGGTTAAATTACTAGCCATACAATGAATGTGAAAATATCCCTAAATACACAAGAAAATTAGACATAAATGTTGTTTAAAATGATATCAAATTTCAAATTTTAAATAATATCTAGCAATCAAGTAAGGATCAGAACACTGAGCTCTACTGGGCCAGAGATTATTTGCAGACACTAAATGATGGAGGTATATTCATGGAGGGATAGTCTCATACTTTGACAAGGAAAATTTTCAATTATAGTATTTTATGTAAATATCAAACATTAATAACCACCATGCATATTATGATGCAGTTTTTTAAAAATACTTTGTGAGCTTCTGTTTGCATATGAGACAATGTCAAGACACTTATGGACTCAACTTTTCCTTTATAAAAACTGCAGAAGCTTAAGCTCCTAAAAAATAGAGCTTATATCATGGATATGTTGAATATATTTTGCTTAGGAAAAATATAATGAGTTTGACTTTGGACAGTGAGGCTAAAAATTAAATAATGGTTAATATATCATTTACTTCATTCTTGGGGTACTGTAGGATAAGCATTGTACTGCTAAACCCAAGATTAGTGGTCAAAACAAACCAGCCACTCCCTGGGGATGCTATACAGGGTCACTAAAAATTAGAACGGACTCAATGACACTCAATTACAACATGTTTCTTTATTTAAATTTGTTTTCTTTTCTCACATATATATCTCAATCTTATTCCTAGACTAATAGTGCAAATTAGAAAACAAAGGTAAGGAGATGTTGTGTATTTTATACAAAAGAAAAACAAAAGTAAGTTTAATAGTAGAATTGGGCTTCAATGTCAGTTTATTGTTGTTGTTATTGTTCAAATGTCTAAATCATTAAGCAATAGCTTAGTATTAGGCTTTCTGCACTCATAGAGATTTGCAGCCTCGTAAAACTTATATAGGGTCTCTGTGAGTCAGACATGACTCCACAGCACATAAGCACCAATCACCACAGCAGGTATTTAACAACTAATATGTCTATAACATAAACATATAAAATGTCCATATACAGTTATTCATATAGTGAGGCAAATGCATTTTAGTAGTTTAATACAGTGGTTTCTTAAAGCAACAAATGGAAGTAAATAAAAATTTTAAGTTACCCTGAGAATTATAGTTAGCAACTTCTGCAACGACTTTTTATTCAACTGTTCTCTATATTTGTAATTCTAATTTTCCATGATACCATATGTGTATTAGCTAGATGAATAGTGATTAAGATTTAGAGAAGAATTTAGCAATATTTGCACTAGCCACTCAACAATGTAATTGAAAAGTCTTGATTAATTATACAGCTTATGGAAATAAGACATCCATCTGTGCCATCACATTTATAGATTTTGAAGTAAACTGTGTACTTTCCAACTATAATCAAAAGGGGTCAGGTAAATCAAGCAACATAATGTAATGGAATTTTAAGAAGAAATATAAAAATTATCTTTATGAAATATGTCATATATGTTGTTGTTAAGAACCATTGAGTCGGTTCCAATTTATAGCAACCCTGCATAGGGTTTCCCAGGAGTGGCTGGTGAGTTTCAACCACCAAATATATGGTTCAAACCAACCTAGCAGTCTAGTGCTTATCCAACAATGCCATACAAGGACTATATCTTGCAATATATGTAAGACTTTAAAATACAAATCCATAATTACTCTAATAAAATAAAGTTTGTGTCAAATTCAATAAAAAAATTGTGTTGCATGTCTTTATGAAAATTACTGGAGTAATTAACATTAGATTCTTTTATTAATACTGGTTTGTTTTTTTTTTCCTAAAATGATAAATACATTGAATATTCTCTGATTTTTAAAATCCATGGAATACTCAAATTATTTATTGGTTCTTACACGACTAATAGCAAAAAAAAAGTCAAACTCCTACAAATAAATTCAAGCTAATAAAAATAGGCTGTTGTTAAGTGCCATCGAGTCAATTCTGACCCATAGTGACCCTTTATAGGGTTTCCAAGGAGCAGTTGGTGAGCCTGAACCACGACCTTGCAGTTCAAACGACTTTGCAATCTAATGCATTAGCCCACAGAACCACACCAGGACTCCAATAAAAATATGGCTTACTTTAATTAATAATTAAGTTAAT
>NW_006408827.1:970161-987714 GCF_000296735.1 Chrysochloris asiatica
CGAACCGCTGACCTTAAGGTTCGCAGCCCGATTCGTAACCACTACGCTACCAGAGCTCCATATATATATATATATATATATTAATGTATGGAATAATATTTACATGTCATTAATAAATATACCCTACAAATAAGTGAATTATTTTTTGAAATTTGATAATTAATTCCTCATACACAAACTGCAATATTTATCTCCTTGATTTTATTATATTTTACTTCAGACTCTCAATTGAGCTTCAGACATAGAGGCATTTTCTTTGCGCATATAAGATACTTATGCTGTAACTTATTATTGTAGCATTTTACTAAAATGTAAAATTTTTCATGTCATATATTAAAAATGTTACAATATAATGACCAATTGTTTTAAATAGCATTGCTTACTCTGTAGACATTATGCCAACATGATTTTTAGTGGTAAATATTTATCAGCTTTGTACATTAAGACAAAAGAGTTAATAATGTAATCCATAATTATAAAGAAAACTACAGGGAAGACCAGTTAATACCACTATTATTCAAATTTACACACCAAACCACTATTATTCAAATTTACACACCAAACTCAAAGGCCAGTGAGGATGAAATAGAAGAATTCTACCAACTACTTCAATGTGAAATTGATCAAACATGCAATCACGATGTACTGATCATTAGTGGTGAATGGAATGCAAAAGTTGGGAGCAAAGAGGATCAGTTGCTGGAAAATATGGCCTTAGTGATAGAAATGATGCTAGAGATCACATGTTAGAGTTCTGCAAAATCAATGATTTATTCATTTCAAATACCTTCTTTAGACAGTATAAGAAACAACTATACACATGGACCTTACTAGATAGAAAATATAGAAATCAAATTGACTACATCAATGGAAAAAGACGATGAAAAAGCTCCATATCATTAGTCAAAACAAGGCCAAGGGTAAATGTGGAACAGACCATCAATTGCTCATATACAATTTCAAACTGAAGCTGAAGAAAATGAAAACAAATACAAGAGAGCAAAAACATGATCTTGAATATATCCCAGGTGAATTTAGAGATCATCTGAAGAATAGATTTGATATATTAAACATGAAAGATTGAAGACCCGAAGAGTTGTGAGATGACATCAAGAACATCATACAGGAAGAAAGCAAAAAGTCATTAAGAAGACAAGAAAGAAGGAAAAGACCAAAATGGATGTCAGAAGAGACATTGAAACTTGCTCTCCAGTGTAGAGATGCTAAAGCAAATGGAGGAAATGAGGACGTCCAAGAGCTGAACATAAAATTTAGAAGATCAGCTTGAGAAGATAAAGCCAAATATCATAACAAAATCTGCAAAGATCAGGAGTCAGAAAACCAAAAAGGAACAGCGCATTCAGCATTTCTCAAGCTAGGGGAACTGAAGAAAAAATTCAAGCCTCAATTTTTGTTATTGAAAAATTTTCTGGGCAAATTATTGAATGATGCAGAAAGCATCAAGAGAAGATGGAAGGAATACAAAGAGTCATGTACCAAAAGGAAATGGTTGATGTTTAACTATTTCAAGAGGTAACATATGATCCAGAGCCAATGATACTGAAGGAGGAAATCCAAGTTGCATTGCAGGAATTGTCAAGGAACAAGGCACCAGGAATATATGGAATAAAAATTGAAATCTTTCAAGAAAGTGAGGCAGCACAGGAGGCAGTCATTCATCTCTGCCAAGAAATTTGGAAGACAACTATCTGGCCGACTGATTGGAAGAGATCCATGTTTGTGACCATTCCAAAGAGATGTGACTGAACAGAATGCGGAAACCATTGGACAATCTCTTTGATATCCCATGCAAGTAATCTTTTATTAAAGATAATACAGAAACGGTTACAATCATACAATGACAGAGAACTTCCAGAGGTTCAAGCTGGATTCAGAAGAGGCAGTGGAACGAGAGATATCATTACTGATGTCTGATGGATCTTGGCTGAAAGCAGAGACTATCCGAAAGATGTTTACCTGTGCTTTATTGACTATGCAAAGGCTTTTGATTGTGTGAATCATGACAAGCTATGGATAACTATTTCAAAGTCTGAGTATTCCTGAACACTTCATTGTGCTTATGTGGAATCTGTACATGGACCAAGAGGCAGTTGTTCAAACAGAACATGGGAACACTGAGTGATTTAAAATTAAGAAAGGTGTGTGACAAGGTTTTATTCTTTCACCGTACTTATTCAACCTGTATGCTGAGCAAATAATCCAAGAAACTGTGTTCAATGAAGAAAATCGTGGCATCAGGATTGGAAGAAGACTCATTAACAACCTGCAATATTCATATGATACAACCTTGCTTGCTGAAGTGAAGAAGACTTAATATATATACTGATGACGATCAAAGAGCACAGCCTTCAGTATGGATTGCATGTCAATGTAAAGAAAACAAAAATCCTCACCACTGGACCAATGAACAACAACATCCTTATCGATTGAGAAAAGATTGAAGTTGTCAAGGACTTCATTCTTCTTGGATCAACAATCAACCCTCATCAAAGCAGCAGTCAAGAAATCAAACGAAGTATTGCATTAGGCAAATCTGCTGCACAAGACTTTTTAAAAAAGTGTTGAAGAGCAAAGATGTAAGCTTGAAAACTAAGGTGTGCCTGACTCAAGCCATTTTATTTTCAATAAACTCATATGCATGCGAGAGCTGGACAGTGAATAAGGAAGACAGTAGAAATATTGATAATTTTTAGTTATGGTGTTTGAGGAGAATATTGAAAGTGCAATGGGCTGCCAAAAGAACCAACAGATCTGTACTGGAAGAAGTGCAGCTTAAGTGCTCCTTGAAGGCCAGGATGGCAAAACTTCATGCCTCATACTCCGGACATATTTTCAGGAGTGACCAGTTGCTGGAGAAGGATACCATGTTTGGTAAGGTGGAGAGTTTGAGAAAGAGAGGAAGATCCCCAGCGAGATGAATTTTCAAAGTGGCAGCATCAATGGGCTCAAGCGTGGCATCTGTAATAAGGTTGGCCCAGGATTGGGCAGTATTTTGTTCTGCTGTGCATATGGTCACTATGAGTTGGTACTGACTCATGGCAGCTAACAACAACAACATACTCCTTGATATAAATCACCAATTTTCCTTTCCTTCAAGTCCCAGGTTTCTGCAGCATGCTACAACATCTCACAGAATTCACAGTTTTCAATAGAAATAGCTCATACGATTGTGGAGGAAAGTTGCAAATCCATTGTTCAGATATCATTCTGTAGGAATTTTCTCACCATGTAGAATCAGGAGCTGAAGATCCCATATTGCAAGGTCAGATGACAGGCTGTTGATGCATGAGACTGCAGGTGCTGATGAATCAGGTCAGATGATGGGCCAAAAGAACCACAAACTGGAGGTTAGACTTATGAGCCAGAAGCAAAATCCAGGGCAAGAGATTGAGTTTGTCCAAAGCATATCAGGCCTCCATGGCAAACTAGGGCTAATGACTTTAGTCACACCCTCAAGTAAGGTGGTGTCATCCTTAATCCTTAGTTACACTACAATTTTTACTCAATAGCAACTCATTTCAAAATTGGTCCATAATCAGTGTCATAGAAGCTGTGGTTTACAATATATCACAAAATGGAGAAATTTGGCCAAAATTGTGGTAATAAATATTGCCTGTCAGTAGAACTTCTAAACACTTTGCTACACAAAATATGAAACAGCAATCTGTAATCAGGGTAAATAGTAACCATATCTATTTAAAAGGTTGTGGCTACATATATGGGTAAGAGGAGTCCTGGTATAGTGCTGTAGGATAAACATTGGGCTGTTAACTGAAATGTCGAAGTTCAAACCTTCCCACTGCTCCTCTAAAACCGTATACAGAGTCACTATGAGTTGTAACCAAATTGACAGTAGTTAAAAACAATAACGTATTGGTAAGGACAATAAGTTTATTGAACATTATTGATACCTATCTGTAAATGAAAGCTACAAATGAAATTTTAGCAAAAATCAAACATTACAAAAAAAATATTGGTATAGTTGAAACACTGAGTAATCATGGGAACATGGAAGAATATGAGAATAACAGATTAGATATTGTATTAGATAATACATGAAAGCAATGGTAGACTAGGCAGAGGATTTTGGACTTTTGTCTTGAGAACAAAAAATTGCTATTAAGAGATGATATAAGTGAAGTGATAAAATCATATTTGTATTTTAGAATGATTAATTTTGGCAGCATTGTGATTGAATGGAAAGTTAAGTTTGTTGTTGTGGTGGTCCATCAAATTGGTTCTAACTCATAACAACCCGCCATTTATAACAGAACAAAAAAATTGTTCTGTCCATACCATATTTATAATTATTGCTATATTAATGAGCCTTCCTATACTACTGATGCTGTGTTCTTCTTCATACAGTACAGCTTCTCAGATTATTTGTATGTAGATTGAATACATATGGTGAAAAAATGCAACCCTGATACACACCTTCCTCATTTTTCCATATTTTGTACAAATAACTATCTCTCAACTTATGTACAGGTACCTCATGAGCACAATTAAATATTCTGGAATTTCCATACCTCACAATCTTATCCATCATTTATGATGATCCATTTGGTTGAATACCTTTTCACAGTCAATAAAACAAAAACCAACAGTTTTTGTATTTGTTGCTTTCAGCCATGATCTAGACATAAACAATGATATCTTTCCTTCATTCTATAACCTTTGATGAATCTGGTTTGAATTCCTGGCAGTTCCATGTCAATGGAGTGCTGTAATTAATAATTTCTTAATTATTTTCAGTATTATTTTATTTTCATTTGATGTTAATGGTGTTGGATGACTTTTCTTTGGAATGGGCACACATATAAATTTCTTTTAGTTTACCAGGTATCATTGTGTGAGAACTTCCAGTGTGTCAGTCATTTGTTTAATTATCTCAATTGATTTTCTGTCAATTCCTGAAACCCTGTTTTATTACCAATACCTTCAGTGCAGCTTGACTTCATGGTTCAATACCATGAATTCTTTATCATAGCTTTCTCCTGAAATGGTTAAATGCCAATTAATTATTTTTGATACAATAACTCTGTGTATTCCTTCCATCTTGTTTTGATGCTTCCAGCATCATTCAATGTTTTGCCCATAAAATTCTACAAGTTTGTTACTCAAAGCCTTATTCCTTTTTTCATGATTTCAACTTGTGATATGCTGCTCATGTTCTTCCATTTCGTTTTCTAACTCTAAATTTTTGCAATTTCTGAATAATGCTTTACTTTGCATTTTCAATCTACCCTTTGAAATGTTCTGTTGAGCTCTTTTCCTTCAGTATTTCTTCCATTTGTTCTAGCTAACCTTTGTTCAAGAGAAAAGTTTCTGATTGTCTTCTGACATCCATTTTGGTCTTTTCTTTCTATCCCATTGTAGAGATAGAGTGCAAACACTCCAACATATCCACCCTGATATCAACAAAAACTGTATCTCCTATCTCTTTCCAGTACTCCTGCTGTACAGACTGAAACTCTTTCCTCTCTAAGAAGGGGCAGATAACTCCCTGTTCCTGCTACGAATGCTGAAACTCTTACATATACTCTAGGAAGGGACAGCAGTCTGGCACCTTGTGGTTTTCCTGCTTTCACAAGTTCCACAGACTACCCTTAAGACTGTCCTGACATATGAAACTCAAAGATATAAAAAGTCTCTAGCACACAAACTGGCACAGAATCTTGACTGTCTAGCTGGCCACCACTGGATGAAACACTACTTTCCAGGTCAGTAAGTTTCACTTTGGAATAAGCAAATATCTCTCTGATTTGTCTCCTGATCAGATTTCAGTCTCTCAGCAAGTATGTATGCAGAAGGCTTCTCCCTTCTGGGCTTAAACCCTAAGAGGTGGTTAACCAACCAGGAAACAGAAAATCCCCAGAGCTCCTGAGACAAGACGGGAGGAAATGGGACAGGAGGGGGAAATCCTGGGATAACCCTAGGCCTCTGTGTTTGCTAACTTAACATAGTTGTTAGAAATCTGGGAACCTGCTTGTGGCATGGGGTACCTTCAAAACACCACAAGGATTGTTCAGACTCCTATAAGTAGTTGGGATCAACAAGACTAAGAAAGATACAAGAATGTTCATCACCTTGGTAGCCTAGCCCTTTCTATGTACTGTTCATGCTGCTTCAGTAGTTATAATGACTATACAAATGGAGGTCCAGAGATTGAAAGATAAGCTGTATTTAGAATGAGAATCTAGGGTGATACAGGCCAGGTGATACAACCAAAGGTCTGGCTGCCCAACTCCAAACATCTGATTCTGACATGGAGACTTTAGCCTGCTGCCTAGCAAAGGTAAAAGAGCAGTGCCTGCCACAGAAGCCTTTAAGCATTGATTATGAAAGCTGATTGGGAATCCCAAGCTGTGGAACCCACCAGAATCCTTGAACAAGTCAGACAGAAAGGATGTTTATCTCTTTTTCTTACTGGGAAGAAGAATTAGAGATTTACCATTTGATAGCTCAACTGGTCCCAGTTACCAAAATTAAGACTCATTAGCCATGACAAGTTGGTATAGACCCAGCTGATTTTCTAACCCTTGAACATTGGCAACATATTGCTATGAAGAACTATAACAGAGTTGGTGGGGTTGGCCACCAGGAAGAAAGTCCATGGATACCTGAATCCTCTAGATGTGGGACTTAGGGTTGATGGAAAATTCTCACTGGCCTTGAAATGCCCAAAATGCTGTCTGTCACTACTCATCCTGTGATGTAGCGGTGTCTCTATGCCACTGCCAGTGAGGAGTAGGTAATAGTCCTCCTGGTTGGTTCATAATTGCCAGTATAGGGGACTGGCCATAAAAAAAAGGGATATTCCTCATCCCTGATATGCCAGACAGCCATGGAGGAATTGCAGGAAATTATTACGGAGCAGGGGAAGAAGTTTGCTGGACATGTGGACTATTACCAGGACCCAGTGAGCTGCTCACTGTCAGAATGAAGGACAGTACCCTACAGACAGCCCATAACAATGGCATGGAACTCTGGTGCTATATTAAGTCTCATTGTAGATAAACCTGTAGCTAGGGCCACTCATGCCATAGCTGATATGGTTGACATAGAGAAGCTGTGACACTAAAATGCCCTTGCACTGGAGTACAAGTGAAAGTGGAGTGAGCATATGAAACAAGTAGTAAATAGTGTCTGGTCTGTGTCACTAGAAAATCATTGTGAATTGACTTGCTGACTGTTGGAACTCTCAGTGAGAAAATTAACAGGCAGCCAAACGCAGTGCTAGAAAAGCTAGGATTAATGTTCATGGATATGCACAACAGTTTGTTTAAGGGAAAGATCCCCAAGAACATGCCACTCCAAGTGTGCCCTCTGTGTAGGAGATGCCCACCCCCATAGACTAGAGGTGGAGTTAGGTGTCTCAGCCTACAAGTTAGGAGACTACTGGAGGACTGGAGCACCCAAGTGGAATTAACTATCCACTGGTCTCTAAAAAACAGACAGCATGTTATACCCCTAGTTGAAAGTGGGGTCATGTGTGCCCTGACACATCAGTTCCAGGGACCACTTAGTGCTACTGATGGTTATGGGGGCAGCACAGTTAAAGTGCACCAAGGGGCTTTGACACTATAGACTGGTTGATTGCCCGTCAAGGAATATAAAGTATACAATTCTCCTCTCCTTGAATATATTCTAGGGATGGATCTTTTTATTTTTTTCCTTTAAGCTTTTTTTGTGGATTGAGTGAAAGTTTATAGGGCAGAGCATCAGTTTTACATTCAACAAATCATGAAACTTTTTTTGTCACAATGATTACAATCCCCTCCATGTACCATCAGTTAACAGTATTTCTCTCTATTCACTTTTGCTCTTTAAAAAACAAAACAAAACACTTGGTCATATATAATAATTTACACACCCAAAGGGCACATTCTGCAAGTTTGCCTCCCAGCCACTGTCTCTTAGACCTTCTCTTCCCATGAATCTAGAGTCCTCAGCCACTCCCACTTTCCATTTCCCCATCTCGGCCTAATTGTCTGGTGTCGCTGCTTCTCTGGATAAGGTCCCACAGTCCACTTGTACTCCTGTCCCTTGAGTCTTTTGTTTCTAGACTATAAGATTAACTGCTCCCCCATTTTTGTTACAAAACTTCTTTTCCCTTGTTCTATTGAATGACTGCTTCTTGAAAATGTACAGGTTCCTCATGAGCACAAGTAAGTGTTCCAGAATACTCATTCTTCACAATGTGGCCCATAGCTTGTCATGATCCACACCAGGTAAAGCCTGTGTATAGTCAATAAAGCACAGGTAAACATCTTTCTGGTATTCTCTGCTTTTCGCCAAGCTCCATCTAACAATGATATCCCTTGTTCCATATCCTCACTTGAATCCAGCTTGAACAGTACTTTTGCAGCCATTTTTGAATTATCTGTAGCAAAATTTTACTTGCATGCTATATTAGTGATCTTATGATTAATGATTAATGATCTGATGACTTCCGCATTCCATTTTGGCACCTCTGTGGAATGGGCACAAGTATGGATCGCTTCAGTCAGCTGCTCAGCTAGCTGTCTTCCAAATTTCTTGGCATAGATCAATGAGTGCCTCCACTGCAGCATTAGTTTGTTGAAAATTTTCAGTTAGTACTCAATCAATTCCCAGAATATTGTTCTTTGCCTATAATTTCAGTGTACCTTCGATTTATACCTTTTAGATCATTGACTCTTGATCACATGCTACCTCTTGAAATGGTTGAATGCTCGCCATTTCTTTATGGTATTGTGACTCTATGTATTTCTTCCATTTGCTTTTGATGCTTTCTGCATCATTCAATATTTTTCTCACAGAATCCTTAAATATTTCAAGTCAAGATTTGAATTTTTTTCTTAAGTTCCCTCAACTCAAAAAATGCTAAGCATGCCAACAACTCATATATTGTTTATAGTCATTACCACCTTCTGGTGGTTTTACCTACTTGCAGTCCTGTCTTTGAAGGCAACATCCATCAATAAGGAATATAAAAGAGAGGTTCTAGTGAAACATAGTGCTGCTTCTTTAAATCAAACCCAACGTGCTCTTACTTTATATCAGCAGGAACAAGAAAAATGTGCAAGGTAATGCTACAAAAGTACATGGTCCTAAACATTCTCAATGTCACTCAGAGAGGAATCTGTGCTCTCATATATACCATATTTTATGTGTATATATCTGATTATCACCATAACATTTCCATGGTACTTTAATACCCATCCATTAATGGCATTTGATTTTCTTTATGTTTGAATTCCTTGATGTAATCCCACAATTCATCTTGTCTTCTGTCATTAAGATCCAGTGCCTCAGTCTATTCTTGAGATGGTCTTTACCTTCAATTGGGATGTTGTTAAAGTCATAATTTGGCTCCTATGGACTTTAAATTGTGCTTTTCAGTTTCAGTTTGAATTAGCATATAAATAATTGAAGTTACAAGTGAGCATCTGAGCAGCTGATGATTTCAAAAGCATTGATAGAAGGAATAAAAAATAGTTTAGTTTTACCTACTACAAAGGTAGGGTTAACAAGATATTGTAAAAAAAAATTAATGTTGTGGGTAAAGTAAAATAAAGGACTAAAGATGATATCCAATTTTTGTTTATTTATTTATTTTTGTTGTTTGACTTCTATTTAAAAAAAGAAAAATATAAAACATTTCTTCATATGAAATAAGAATGTTTTACTCCTATGTTATACCTAATTCCATACTATATTTTAGAGTTTGCTAGACCAGAGGAAGAATGTGAAAGGAATAAGAATAGAATTTCAAAACATGGTAAGAAAAAATGATATTTTAAAATCATGGTGATAATGAGATTTAAAAATAAAAATATTTTGAAACGGAAAATTAATATTGCTCATCATAAAGTTTTATAAGTTACCTGAATCAAAATTATGAAACAGATTTACAAATATCACTCAGCAATAGTATTTAATGCATGCCCAGTAAAGTAGATTTTAATGTTACCTCAAATTTTCCTAATAAATTTCATTTACATTTGAAAGTATGTTTCATTTAACTTAGTATTCATAAAAATAGTGACTTATTTTTATGAAAGACTTATGACCATAATAAGTCTTTCAATAACATAATGAAGTGGGAACAAAAAGGAAAATTACATACTTTTGCAAAAAGGAAATGATAATTAAATTCTCCAGGGTTTTAAAATATACTGCATCTGAATCACAAAATTTATTCTGACTCTCTGCTCAGAGCAAACTTAGAAATCTATCTATTAAAATGTTATCAGGAGATTACTCTGTCAGGACTGTAGAAGAATAAAAGATATTAGCACACAAAGTTACAGTTCTTCAATTGCAGAATAATTTTAATTTGATATTATGAATTTGTTCAGTATATGCTTTTTCACACTGAAAATTATTCTGTGTTATGTTATTTTAATAGTAATCTCAAGCCCTTGAAATTATATTACCTAAATCAATTATACTACTTTATAATAAATAGTAACAATAATAATAATAAAAAAATTAAATCTGATTTTTCTATGGGGAAATACCTGGTTTAGATATAGTTTAAAATGTTAGATTACAATTAGCATAATTCATGTTTCCTATCTTTAGCACATGCTTTATTCTTTACTGCATCTGACAGTCACAATTAGATAATGCATTCCAAGCATAAGAAACTGTAAAATATTAAGAAGATGAAATATTTTATACAAATTAGAGATGATAAAACTTGATTAGTTCACTTTAGGTTAATGCATCTTTAGATTTCCTCTGTAATCTATGAAAAATAATACTTGCAGTTATACTTAGAAGTAAATCATTCTAGAAAATGAATAGCATAAACATAATAAGTCACTGGTTCATGTCCATTAGATATCATTACTTATAACTTACCAATATGAATTTTATAAGGTACTTTTAAGTGCAAATAAATTCTCTTCTTAGAAAAGTAAAATGTTAATTGGGTGAAGGTTTACAGAGCAAATCAGTTTTCCATTAATCAATTCACACATATTTTGTTTTCTGTCATTGACTGCAATCTCTTAATGTAGTAAAATTCATACAACCTCCTCCATGTCAGTTCTCTTCTTATAAGTTGTCCAGATATCTGTCATCTAAATTTTAGGCATAGATGAATGTCTCTAGGGTTGCATTCATTTGTTATAAATGTGGTTGCTATTGTTGTTAAGTGCTGTTGAGTTGGTTATGACCCATAGTGACCCGGTATAGGGTTTCTGGGGAGTCGCTTATGAGCTTGAACCACATACCTAACAGTTCAAATTGACTTTGCAGTCCAGTGCATTAACCCACAGCACCATACCAAGACTCCTCATTATAACTACTTTATTATAATTTGTTACATGGATAATAACAAAAAGATTTAAATTAATATTTTTGGTCTGTTAAAAATGAACAAGTTACATTGTATTATCCTCTAGAATTTGTTTTTTTAATTCCTAAAGATCACATTTTCTGTGTTTTTATATATACTCTAAAATGTTTTTAAATGAAATTTGCCTATTTTGAAAAAAAAATAGTATTTTTCTAGTCATAATAGTCATTTATGTCTGTTTTGTAAATTCTGTCTCCAAGTTTTTCTTGCCTTAAATTTATGTTTTCTCAGAATACCGCTCTTCTTGATTTTGCCTTTCTGAAATTCAGGTCATTAATGCACCAATAAAAATGCCTTTTACCAAAATCACTTTGGATTTCTGAAAAACCCTTAGATGAAATAAACTTTTGCTCTCTGAATGTATAAAAAAATAATATTAAGAATGATCAAATTTGTTTGACGTTATTCAAATGTGAATTATCTTAAAAATTCAAAGGTAATTTTAGGACAAATATTGCTTATTAACTTTAGATTACAGAGAAAACAACTGGCACAGTGAAAGGGAAACGTCTAAGTTTACTATGTATATTTAAATATATATATTAATATAACAATGTTATCATGATTATATCCAGTTTTTAGTTAAATAATATTTTTCTAACTTTTTAAGGCAAATATTGGTTAGAAGTTGTACTTTTTAGGTTAAATAAAACATATAATTTTATATGTGAAGACTGAAACTATCTCCAAAAAGATTTAGTTCCAGGTTATATCATGTTTAAAAATTGCAAGTATCATGGTATAGTACTGTTATTACCTACTGTCAAATTGCTTCCTTCCCATGCAACCTGTGTGTGTAGTGTAACTCTCCATAAGATTTTTAGCTATGAACTTTCAGAAGCAGATTGTCAGGTTTGTCTTCAGAGGTACCCCTAGATGGATTTGAACGTTGCATTATCTGGCTAGTCATCCAGTGTTTAAGAGGTTAAGTAATCAAGGAATGCATTCATAATAAACCTCATGATAAATTTGAAGTTTATAGATTAAATTTTATAAATTTGTTATGTTATATTTCAGTTGTGGATTCCCTAATTCAGATAACCAAAATTAGCAAGGGAATATACAAGCTGTTAGAATTTATCACCAAGAGGTATGAATCTTTGTAAATCAAACTGCTGTTGTTAAGTGCCCTTAAGTTAAGTTAGTTTGCAACTCATAGCAACCCAAGGAATCTGTATTGTGTTATAAGGAGTGTCTGGTAAATTTGAGTAACTGACCTTGCAGTTAGCAGTTCAGTGCTTATCCTACAGTGTCACACCAGTACTCCAACTAATCATCTCTTCTACCATCTGAAGTTTAGACATTCAGTGTTTTAAAAGTAATACCGGAGAAAGCCTCTACTTTTAGTTTAGTGGAAAGAAGCTGTGATGTAGTGAATCCTCTCTTCTAACCTTAGTCTTTGTAATTCCCACCAAAAGACTATTTTCTTGATGGGCCTGGGTAAGAGAGGGTGGGAGATGATAATGATAGGATGATATTGTTCAGTTGTAAATGATGGTTAATAGAGTTAATTGTGATTGAAAAAAAACCTTGGAAATTTAAGATAAGCATAAAAAAAGGCATCTCACAAGCAGGAGAGGGGATCTCTTTGCCGTGAAAGAATATCCCGGAGTGAACTTCATGATCCCTGCACATTGGACCTTCTCCACCCAGGGACACAAATCGGTGACACTAGAGGAGTGGCAGAGCAGCAGCAGCAGAACCAAAATCCAAATGATTAGATGGAGTAGAGGGCTTCCCAGACCACAAAGTAAAGTGACTATGTGCAGGAGGATTGTTTACTGAGTGGAATGCCTCCTGGTACTCAATTGGCAGGATGGAGGGGGTGGGTAGGTTTGCTGACCCACAGAGCTAGAGCCAAGTGCCTTCAGGGTGAGACTTATGGTTGAGTGTTGTGTCCTGTGGACATTTATCAGCAGCTGTAAAAGAGCTTTGCAACACTGACCAGGCAAAGAGAGTTCTGCCTGTGAGAATGACTGAGAAAAAACAATTTTGACTGGAACAACTATGCCCAAAGCATTTTCTAATTCTGCATTATAACCTGTTAACTTCCCTAATAAACTTCGTAACTGTGATATTGTGTCTGATTTTTGTGTGGCTATTAACAATGAATTATCGAACCCAACTAAGAAGAGATGGTTGTGGGAGGAATGCTTAGGGCCACATTTTTGTAGAAGCTTTGCTGGAAATGTAAGCAGTGATATTCCAAAGGATTGACACTTGAATACATGTTTCTAAGCTTGACTATTAGCTAAAGGTCTGCATATTTTGTGTTGCCATGAATTGTAATCAATTCAATAGCATCTAAAATAAAAAATGAAAGCTAAAATAGAATCATTTATTCACAAATATGGGAAATTTTTAAAAATTTGGAAACTTTAATTTTTCTAGAGAATCTTCAGAAGCTGATATTTCACAGACATACAAACATAGTTAGCCTAGGAATTCCATAGAAAAAAATTAAGTGTAAATATAGACTACGTCAAACAAAGCCACTGAAAAAAGACCTCAGACTACCTCAGCATGTCTTTTTGAGATTTATGTCATTTTTCAGAAGAAAATAAGTTATCCCCCCCCCCCTGCTGTTTCAGGTCCTATGAATTTAATTGACACCATTATCTTTTATTCATAAGACTCCCAAGATCCTTAAAATGGACATTTATAAGATCGTGTGTATGTGATTATGTGTTTTATATATATATACATATATAAGCTACAAACAATAAATTAAAGTGAAGTGCCACTTGGAATCCTGGTGTGGCACTGCAGAATAAGCACTGGACTATTAACCAAAAAATTGGCATTTCAAACCCACCTGCTGCTCCTTGGGAGCCCTAAACTGGGTAGCTATGAGTCAGAACTGACTCAACGGCATTCAACAACCACCACTTGGTTAAATAAAAAAGATTCAGATATATTGTGGAACATAGGGCCATGTTTCAAATTTAAATAATGAACATTGTTGTTGTTGTTATGTGCCGTGGAGTTGGTTCCAACTCACAGCGACCCTGTACAGGGTTTCTGAGGCTGTAAATCTGTACGAGAGCAGAAAGCCTCATCTTTCTCCCGTGGAACAGCTGGTATTTTCGATCTGCTGACCTTGCGTTCACAGCCCAATTCATAACCACTACGCTACCAGAGCTCATTAAATAATGAACATTAGTGACAAGCAACTGCTTTCAATCCAGATGATTTAACACAAGATCACACAACAGAAAGAATGCCAAGATCTAATAACGATGAAGACCAAAAGGAAGGTGTTCGAAAACATTACACATGGTTTTGAAAGGCAGAGGCACAGTTCTAGTTTTTTTTTTTTTTTAATTTCTCCGAAGATAATTTATTTATCTTTCATTTTAATCTAAAGAATTACTGTAATTGAGGACAGAAAATAAATTAATAAAAACAAGAATCTTGTAGCAAAAGGCTCTTTGACTTTCAAAACACTAAAGCAAAATAACTTATGACATGTATATCTGAGAGTAGTACCACTAGAGGGGGATTAGCCCTTTATGCACTAAGCCCAACTATACAATGACTTTCTGATTCCAGTATGTGTCTAATGGCATTTAGTCAGGGTTATTAATACAGTAATCAATTAGATATGGAATCTTAACTTACATATTATATTATACTCCTATTGATTTATTGAACTAATGCTCCATAGGTATAGTTTTATCAAAAGGAAATCACATGTTGTAATCTTACTTTGATATTGTATTTAGATTTCACAAAATGGTATATTTGATGTTATAAGAATACTTTAAGATAACTTCTTTAAATTTGGGAAAAAATACTTTTTTTTTTTAATCTTTTTCCTAGGGAAAACCATTTCCATGTAACTGACAGATAGTTATTTATTCTTTAAAAATCCTGACTCAGAACAAATGCCACTCCTGGTATTTTTTTTCCTAACAGGTGCAGTTTTAGCTTTCAGAAATTGCTGATACAAACAATTTCCTGGATTACAAATAACATCAGTTCCTAAATCTATCTTTAAGTCAAATTTGTACATAAATTTGAACAGTTAGAAATAGTTAATATCTCACATCAGTAGGCCAAATCTTTGTCTTATTGTATAGTATATAGTATGCATTTCTATGCATTAAAACATTAAAGAAACACTTCCAGATACACTAAAATATCTTTAAGGTAATAATGCTGTTGCTATTGATGCTAAGGACCATCAAATCAGTTTTGACTTATAATAACCCTGTATAGGGTTTTGGAGGAGCATCTGGTAGGTTTGAATAGCAGATTTTGTGGTTTTCAGTCCAGAGTAAATTCTATAGTACCAGACCAGGAGTCCTTAAAATAATAATGTAGAAATGATAATAATAATAATAATAATAATAATAATAATATTTTAATGCATGTTACAAATTAGTGTTTGTTTATTATTATGAAGCAAACTGTTATTGTTAAATGCTGTTGAGTTGGTTCCAATCTTGTATAGGGGTTTCCAGGAGTGTTTGATGAGTTTGAAAAACAAAACTTGTGTCTCAAACCTACCATGCAGTCGAGTGCCTATCCTAAAATGCCACATCAGTAGTCCAGTATATATACATCCAAACTGTAATATAGTAGGCTTTATGGGTATTGGGGGGAGGGGAGAATAATTAAAAGCATTGAAAACCCAAGTCTGATTCCTATGAGTTAGGTAAGATATATTTCGTTACTCCAAACTTATTACCAATTCTAATAAAACTACTCCTCACACAATCTCCTCTACTTCTTTGTTAGGTTCAAAAATTCATTGCAATGACCAAACAGAAATAGCAGACAGTATTCACAATTATGGCTTTTATTAGGGAAGTAATCAATTACAATGCAAATGTAAAGAAAACAAACATTTTTTAATGTAAAGAAAACAAACATCCTCACCAATGGACCAATAAACAACATTCTTATCAACAGAGAAAAGATTGAAGTTGTCAAGGACTTCATTCTTCTTGGATCACCCATGGAAGCAGCAGTGAAGAAATCAAACAACGTATTGTGTTAAGCAAATCTGCTGCACAAGACATATTTTAATTGATATATTTTTAATGTTTTACTGTGAATTATGTGATAGTTTACAAAGGAGACCATTAGCTTTACATTCATCCTATCCTATATTGTTTCATTGCCATGGTTACAATCCCCTCCATGCATCATCAACCACACGAAGAGTATGTACTGAAAGTCTGCCCGAGGGTGATCAGCACAAAGCCCCACTCCCTCTCTGGGTCTGAAGTCTCCAGCTTCTCCATTTCTTCATGTCATTGTCTCTACCTCCATCTCTGGCATCACTGCTTCTCTGGGTAGGATTCCACTTTCCGCTCTTCTCTCTTTATGGTCCCAGGAACCTTTGCTCCTAGACTGCAATTGTCAATCACTCCCCTCCTTTTGCTTCAAACTGTCTACCTTTACATTTCTAACCCTCACAATCAGTCCTGATAACAATTATTCACTATTGTATCACAAGAGATCTATCCACATCTCCTTTCATTAGTCCCTCGCAGACAGATTGGATACTACTCAGTGGAGATTCTACCTTCCTCCACACCCTCTGGATCTAGGCTCCCTCTTGAAAGCATGTAAGCCAGTCATTTCTTGCCTTTGTAGCCACCACCACCCCCCCCTTTTTGGGTAGCTAATGTCCAAGTTGCTCATCCCTGTCTACTCTGTGTATGGAGGGGGTGGGAATAATCCTGGCTGTAATGATTCTTTCCCTCTTTTGAGCTGCTGCATCCATATGTGTAGGTCAAGTTCATCAGATTACTGTTTTTTTCCAGTTGAGCTCTGATCATCCAGTCATTGAAACCAAGTCTGCAAGTGTGGATGTTCTTGTGCATATGCCCTCACTTCTTATCAGCTGGACATTTCACTCTCCACTCTAGTCCTCTGTGGCTATGTCACTGACTCTGGGCCCAAGAATCCCTAAGTCTTGCCACATTGCTGGCCAACCAGGTCTCCACCAGGGTTCACAGGAGTCTATTGAACATTGAAGGACTTATCTCACAGCTTTATTGTTTTTTTGTTGTTTTTTTTCCTGTCGGTTTCTCTTCCAAGAAGAATCTTCTGTTTTTCTAGCCACTCCAGGCTGATCTGCTTGTCCTTTCAAGTGGGAGATTTCCCACCTCAGAAGATTCTGGATGGTGTTCAGGATTTCACCTATGGTCTTATGTAATGCAGAG
>NW_006408827.1:988809-1001515 GCF_000296735.1 Chrysochloris asiatica
ATTGTAGTTGCCTATATATGTTAGAAATTAGTCCCTCGTTTGATGTGTCATTGCAAAAGACTTTTTCCAAAATTATGGGTTCCCTTTTTACTATTTTGGTGAAGTCTTTTCATGCACATAATTTTTTCATTTTTAGTATGTCACAATCATCTATTTTGTACACTTTTGTTTGCGTATTTTTCAAAATGTTTGGTAGTTTGTGTATGCCCTGAATTAGATCCCTCATATTTGTTCCTGTTTTTTTGTGTGTTTTTTTTTCATTTATGGTCCTCATATTCTGGGATTCACAGTTAGGTCTTTAATCCATGCTGATTATGATTTGTATTAGTAAATTTCTCTTCAAGTCTATCATATATTGAATTTGTTGAGCTCTTGAATAAAAATCTTATTGTATCTCATAACATTTGGTAGCTTTTCTGTAATTATTTCTTCAAAAAATCGTTCTGCACTTTACTAATTTCTAATATGCATATATTATGCCTCTTGATGGGTTTCCACATAGCCTGTTGGCTTTCTTAAATTTTCTTCAATGTTTTATTTTCCATCTTTTATTCATACAGAGTAATATCAAAGGATTTGTTATCTATATTGCTGCTCTTTTCCTTCTATTGTTTGAATGCTCTAACTATATATTCCATTTAGTTATATATTTGCTATTTTATTCATAATAAATATTTCTTGTTGCTTTTTAAGTATTCTATTTATTATATAATGTGTTGTTTTGTTCTTTTATTGTTTTCTTAAATTCTTCTAGATTCTTTTTTTCTCCCATGCATTTCATGCTCGATTTGTGGATGGAAACTTAATTCCAGGGGTATTTTTCTTTTGTTTTTTTTTGTTTTTTTTTTAAGCTTTTGTCATGAAATATTTTGTCCCTCTGTTTTGTTTGTTTGAGACATATTTTCCTGTCTCTTTATGCAATTTTCCAATGGATTGTCATTGAGACATTAAGGTTTTATTTATTTGCTCATTTTTCTTTGTATGTATGTTTGTTCGTTTTGACATATCAGTATCTTAATTTCTTATCTTTCTCTTTATATTATTCACCTTTCATTGAATTATTTTAATTTTTGTTGTTTTGTGCTATTGGTCAATGTATTAGTCATATGTACATGGGAGTCCTATGCCACTGGTTGTGTATGTCTTTTTACATTAGAAGATTGTGTGAAGGTGGAATACCAGATGTTGGATAATCAGGATCCATCCTCAGCACTTGAAGGACAGCACAATACTTCTAGGTTTGAGTGAGAAATTAGTACAGCCTCTGGACAATAGGACAGGTCATCTTTGTAATCACAGGGATCTATTGCTACCCAAGGCATAGGCTTGATTTTGTGAGGGACTTGTAATTATTTCTCTGTAGATTGACTGTTCAACAGGCATATCTCACCAAAATAAATGGTCACTGTTGCTGATGAGCAGTTCCTTCACTAGTTCTTAGCTCCCTCTATTCTATGCACGCTCCAGGGACGATGGAGCTCATCTTAACTTCCCAGCCATACTTTACCTTTGTCCCTCAAAAAATGTAATTCATGTCTTATTTATCACCCTTCCCAAATTCTAATGATTCACTCTGCCTGAGTAGCACTTCACTGTATATTTTCATTTCAAATCTGTGGTGTGCCCATGTGGTACCCTTTTGGGTATATTCATACCCACTTTGGTTCCTGCACATCTCTTTTCTTTCCAGATTGTATACATAGGATTTCTGCCTCTGATTTTGTTTTGTTTGAAGATGATTTACTGGGATTCAAACCTGGAATGTTGCTTGGTGCGCTCTCAAAGTGCTATATTGCATGAAGACAGCAAGAGGGGAACAGATAATCCACGAGTCTCTGCATTCCCTTTGATCTTGATCTACCTCTCCTTCGAAGCATGTTTGGTCTTTTCGTCAACACTATTTTTGATGTTCTGGGATATAATATAGTTATTTTGTCTCTATCCCTTAGTTTCTGGAGTCTTTGATGCAAGGATATATAATTGTGCTTCGATCTAAGCTACATCTTTAAAGAAAATCGAGCTTATTTTTAAAGTGCATGTCAGGGGTAATAAAAATATATCTAACTAAGTGTTATTGTGAAATATATGCAAAAAATGTATTTCCCTTTCTATTGTTAAGTGCTATCAAGTCAGTGGGAAATCATAGTTACCCTGTATAGGGTCTCCAAGGTACAACTGATGGGTATGAATTACCAGTCTTTCAGCTGGCAATCCAGTGCTTATTTTACAGCATGATGCCAGTTCTATTAGTTAGCTACAAATAACAACAACAACATTAAAAATAATAATAATAAAGAAACCCTACAAACACCTGTTTATAAAATTGGAATCAAGCTTCATTTTCATCCTGTCATTAGTTCTGGTTTAATTTTATAATTATGATAATTGCCTCAGAATTCCATGAATGCTATAGTTCCTACATGTTCTAGACAGAAAGAAATAAGTGAGACATTGCCTATGCCAAGAAAACAAAATATTTTCCAAAAATGATGTACTTTTCTTGGTTAGGAATATGCACACTACCAACCACTATACCATTAGCTTCAAAGAATCCGTGGCAGGTAAAGAGTCTAAGGTGGAACCACTGTCCTTTCAAACCAAATAAGGAAAGGAGGAAAAAAAGAGAATGCAAATTAGGAAAACAATTAGTAATTTCTTATCACAATAGCTTTTATTACTTGGTGCATTATACAATAACTCCTAAGTTTGTTTGTTGTTGTTGTCAGGTGCCATTGAGTCAGAACTGACTAATAGCGACCCCATGCACAGCAGAATGAAACAATGTCAGATCCTGGGCCAATCTCACTACTGCTGCCACACTTGAGTCCATCAATGATGCCACCTGGCCAATCCATCTCATTAGGGGTCTTCCTCTTTTTCTCTGACCCTCCACCTTTCCCAGCATGATATCCTTCTCCAGTGACTGTTTCCTCTGGACAGTCCACCTAAGTTTGTAGGTGGTGTTATTTAGATAGAGCACTGGTCAATGAGTCAGTTCATCATTTCATAGATGAACCTTATTTAATTTTTAAATTAAACTTGTAAGAAATCCAGGAAATCATTAGGAAATTTCAAATCTATTCTCCTTGTGAACATTTACATATGGAAATTTAGTAGGGAATCAGTTTTTTAAAATCACATGTATGATAAATGCTTAGGACTCTGTGGTATAATTTGATGTGATACAACTTATACTTAGAAAACATATATTGTGAATCTACCAATTAATCACACTTGTTTTTTAGAATATGATAATATATAAGGTACATCATAAAGAATGACCAAATATTTTATGAAATTTGTTTAAAAGGAAAATTTCTATGATAAAACATTTGTATTAGAGTGTGAAATAAGAGTAAATTTTTATTGAGACCAATATTCAAAATAATAAAGTCAAGAAATATTAATTTTTTTCAAAGACAAATGTCTCATTGAGAAAAACCAAACACAAATTTAATCCAAAAGCTAAAGCTCATATTATGAGATGAGTAAACTTGCTTGATTTATTCAAAACTTCTCAAAGATCTTATCTATAAAATGGAAGTAAAATAAATTTTATATATGGATATGTATACTAAACAATATGTATTGTTTAAAGTTTATCCATTCAAAGAGTTTTGGCTCCTTTATCTATTTTTTAAAAATATGACTAAATATTTGGGATTTATTTCTCCTTGTAATAGAAAAGGAGTTCTGAATATTTATTCCGGTTTACTAAACATAACATAGAATTTTATCTCTGTGTGGATTATACGAGGTATTATTTGTCCTGTGTCCAAATTAACAAGATGTAGACTAAAACAGAATGTAATTAGACACTGATTTTGGCCTTTTAGAAAAAAAAAAAAAACATCAAGTATCAAGTTATGCTGTGAGTACAGCTATTGATTAACTTTAAGTGATAGTGCTGAGACATCAATACATTAATTAAAGTTTCTTTGACTTTGTTAATTATTCCTTTTTACTAAATTCAGTCTTTCTATTTGAATGTCTATACATGGGGATAGATGGGCACATTCTACACATTGAAAGGTGAACAGCTCTATTAGTTTTCTTGTGATTAATTATAAACAAAGACAAGTAGAAATGATTATCTCTCATTCTGTCCCCATCAGCTGCTCTTTGGAAACCCTATGCAGGGCCTCTATGAGTTGAAACTGACTTGATGGTGCTTCACAACTATAACAACAAATCCTATTTTTCCATGAATTTTTTTCACCTAGTTATTTCACAACCATGAAATGTTTTATTGTTGTGAAGTACCATAGAGACATTTTCAACTTAGAACAACCCTGTATGAGGTTTCCAAAGTTATAAATCTTTGGAGGATCAGAAAGTCTCATCTTTCTCCCACTGAGCAGCTGGTGGATTCAAAACACAGACCTTGTAGTTTGCAGTTCAATTCTAATCCTTCTCAGTCACCACAATCCTTATGAATGGTTAGTGATTGTTTGAATTTACTTGTCTTCTGCACATTAATGCAGAATGTATGTATTGCCATGTTTCTTTTTATCTTCCCTGTACACTTGCCAAACGTAAGTTTTTCTTAATTAAAAAAAGATACAAGAAATATAATGCTAATAAAATATAATCAATTGTTGTTGTCAAGTTCTGTCATGTTAGTTTTGAATCACAGCTACTGTATACATTACAGAAAAAAAACACTTCCTGGTCTGGTGTCATTTTCACAATTATTATATTTGAGCCCATTATTGCTGCCAATTTTTCAGTCCATCTCATTGAAGGTCTTAATTTTTTCTCTTTCTCTCCACTTTACCAAACATAATGACCTTCTCCAAGGATTGGTCCTTCTTAGCAGCATGTTCAAAATACAATAGACAAAGTCATACTGTCCTCAATTTTAAGGAGCAGTCTGTCCTCAATTCTAAGGAACAAGTCTTCCAAGATAAATTTTCTTGTTCTTCTGGCAATGATGCTGGGAGCAGTTGAGGGTAAAGGACAGCTTCGATTTGCCGCTTGACAAAGTTCTGGCATATAGTGGAGTGGTCTTGCAAAACAGATATCTCTCAGAAGTTGCTTTTTACCTTCTCTTTAGAGTAATCTTAACTTTACTTATAAAAATATATAATTTGGCAATATTCACAGCTTTTCACTATGAATTTTACAAACCCTAGGAAAAACTAGCTTAACAACAATTGCTTTCAGCTTTGGTAAATTGAATACAAAGAGAAATTGTATAAATTACTCCCTTTCATTAGAAAACCTAAGTAACTGCATTTGTGAGACCACAAAAGCAGATAGCATATTAAAGTCAAGCTGACCTACCCCCATAGGCCTCACCACATTCAGTCACTAGCTAGAATTCACAAACACTTACATATAGACACCTGCGTAAACAAGTAGACAATAATGAACTTAAGTGAAGGATAGTTTTGACTTCATAATCTACACTTCTTGCAGCAAGTAGCCAGGTCGGGCTTTATGCCACATAGCTTCCAAGTGATTTAATGAATACCTTTATTATGAAAATAATAGCACACTATGTAGGATAGAAAGTTTATAATCTTTTAGTAGAAACAAGAAAAAACAGTTTTATCTCATACTGGGAAAGAACATGAAGGTCAGTCTGAACATCACAGAAGTATTTTTGTTAAGGTTGTCTATTGACCAGGTGCAAGAATGTTGTGACTAACTGTGTAATAATTCAAGAAAACATAAAAGTGTCAATGCATGTACTGTGTAATTTTAAGTATAAAAAATAAAGACTTGCTGAGCTGGGCTGGCAGAAGGAAGTAGAAGCAGCAGAGGAAAGCAGAGAGCAGGAGGGAGAAGGCAGAGGGCAGACAACAAAGAACAGAAAGCAGAAGCAGAGGCAGAAGCTGGAGAGAACAGCCAGAAAGCACAGCAAGCTGAAAAGCCTTTCCATTGTATTCATTTCTCCATCCACTGATTCCACGTATTCTCTCATGTCCCAGACCCCGGCGGAGAGCCGGTCTCCCTGCATGGTACTTTTGATATTCTTCCTTAATACGATCATTCAAGTGTATTGGTTCTTCTACCAACTTCTTAGTTCATTATCCACATTTTACAGGCATATGAGACCACTGAAAATACCATTGTGTCAGGCACACTTTAGTCCTCAAAGTGACATCTATGCTATTGAGCACTGTAAAGAGGTATTTTGCACTAGATTTCCCTAATGCGATGTAATGGTTAGAGTCTGTGTCAACTTGGCTAGACCAGGATTTCCAGAGGTTTCGAGTTAGGTTGTGCTCATTTCCATGTTGATAAAATCTAATATAGGTATAAATAGCTCTGTGATTACTGGATATGAGTAGACAATCAGATAAAGGGATAATTCCTTGGAGGTGTGACCTACTCCCAATGTAATAGACAGGCAGGAGTGACTCTTTTTCTCTCTCTCTCTCTTTCCATATCTGTATTCTCCTGGGGAACTTGGACCCCACAAAAACAAGCCATATCTTTGATTCCTTGATAATAGACCTCTCTCTATATATATAGATATATAGATATATAAAGAGAGAGAGAGACAGCAACACACCAGGAAATATGTATATATATATATACATATGAGAGAGAGAGAGACAGCAACACACCAGGACTCCAACACACACACACATAAGTGACTTAAAATTACCTATGCTCTGGTTATATAATTTATTTCAATCAACTTTAAAAAGACAAATGCATCATTTTTCTACATAATCTCATTGCTTTTCCATACACTTTGTCCATTTAACAAGGGAAGAATAGATACACATAGATATATGTTTCACTGGTTTTGCTTTTCTGCAAAACCTGGCCTAATACACACAATATGCCATTTGATTTCTTGGTAGCTACTTTCATGAGCATTGTTTGTGGATTTAAGCAAAATGAGATTTTGGACAACTTCAAAGTTATCTCCATTTTATCATTATGTTATTTATTGGTTCGGTTGTTAGGAATTTTTTTCCCGCCCCACCAAGGTGCAAACTATACTGAAGGCTGTAGTCTTTGATTTCATCAATAAATATTTCAAATACTCATTGTTCCCAACAAGCAATGTTGTATCATCTGGTAATCACAGATTGTTAATGAGTGTTCCTCCAATCCTGATACCACGTTCTTCTGTGTGTAATTCTGTTTAATACATTTGCTCAACATACTCATTGAATAAATGTGGTGAAATAGTACAACACCAACACACCCTTATTCTGCTATGCAACCATCCTATATCCCTTTTTGTGTTCTAATGACTGACTCTTGGTCTGTTCTTAATGAACACAATTAAGTGTTCTATAATTTTCATTCTTTGCAATGTTATCCATAGTTTGTTATGATTCACACTATGCTTTTTCATAGTCAACAAACACAAGAAAATATCTATCTGATATTCACTGCTTTTATCCAAGAATCACCTGGCATCCACAATGATATCCCTAGTGCCATGCCCTCTTGAGAATTCCACTTGAATTTGTAACATTTCCCTGTCAATGTATTGCTTAAACCTGTTTTGAATAATCTTCAGCAAAATTTTACTTGAATATGATAGTAATGCTATAGTTCAATGAATATACATTTCATTGTGTTACCTTTCTTTGGACTGGGCATAAATATGGATCTCTTACAATTGGTTGCCTGGGTAACTGTCTTTCAAATTCCTTGGCATAGACTAGTGAAAACCTCTAGCGCTGCATCATTTATTGAAACCTTTCAATTTTTCTTCTATTGATTACTGAAACCATGTTTTTTTCCATTGCCTTCAGTGCAGCTTGTGTACCTAGAAAAAAAATGTTCTTAATCACCTGACTCTAACATAACCAATACTCAGAAACATATGAGTACAATGGAGTGGGAATCTCACAGATATGCCTCCTCATGGTAAAATAAGAGGAAGGGTTAATAGGGATCTTAAGTGTAGTGTAGAATTCTAAAATATTTCAGAAACGTTGTTGCTTTGTTTATCTTAAGTATTGACTGTTCTAGACAATGGAGTAGTCTTATCTCTAAGAAGCACTGTTAACTTTTTCAGCAGTGGTTATTAGTGGTCTTCACACAAAAAATGTGTAGCTGTTTGTCTTCATTCTTGTGATAACTCTTAGAGTGGAGTTGGCTACCAATGAGAAAAAGTAACGCTTAATCAGGCAACTATGGAAGGAAGCTGGAGCGGGAGAAATATTTTAACTATAGTTGCTTTTAAGGGCTAGCACTTCAGGTCTCACTATACTTTTGCCAAAGTAAAACTTTTCCAGTGCTCTCTGTCCTGTTTCACTTGAATGCTCTTAATATCATCGGTTCTTGATTATATGCTGTCTCTTGAAATGGTTGTGTATTGACCCATACTTTTTAGTGTATTAAAAAACCTGAAAATAATGTTTTGTGGTATAGTAAAAGGGAATTATATGTACAATAAATGATACATTTTCAGTAAGGAATATTTTATATCGAGGGGGAAAAAAAAAACTAAGCAACAATATGTATGTAAAGAATAATTATGCTTTCTTAGTAGATTTTGTTGTAAAACTCCAGATAAGTATTTTTGATTTTGATAAAATTTTAACTGTGTGACTGAATATAAGCATCTTAATGGTATGTAAAAAGTGGTAAAATATTATATTCTAGAAGAGATTATTATATATACTCTAATCATCTTTTTTTGTAGATGAACAAACAAATACAGAGGATTAAAGTCTAAGCTTGAGTTAGAACGCATGTCTTCTAGACTATTCATCCAATAAACTTTGAACTATGAAAAATCTATTAGGAGTAACTTGTAGCACTTTAAACATCTTTAAGAAGATATATTTTCTCATTGTGTATGTGTGTGCCTGAGAACAAAACTTTTATTTAAATTTTTTTGAGAATTAAGTAAAAGTTTACAGAGCAGATCACCAGTTTTACAGTCAACAAATCATATACTTAATTTCATTTCAGCTATTACAATTCCCTCCATGTACTACCAATTAACGGTATTTACCTCTATGCCCTTTAACTATTGCACTCCTCCCTGTGTCCTCGTCAACTGTCATCTTTCTTCTGCCAACCTCCCTCATTTTTTATATTGCATTCCCTATCATGTAAGGTAGCATGTGTCTATCATTTATAAGTTGATATTGTACAAATACATATTACCATTATAATGATAGTTAAAAAAATTATTATAACACTGATAAAAGTTTAAAGATTTAAAATATTCATGATATATTGTGAAGCTAGAGTTTTATTTTTCCCACATTCTTAAACTTTCTACTTACTTTATAATTTTGTTTTTATCATTATAAAAGAAAATAATATCTATATAATGAATTTTGAAAATACATTATATTTCCTTCATCATAGGGCATCACTGATGCCCAAATATTGTTGTATCACACAATCAATCATTGATATAATTCACAAATTTTTGGTATGGTAATATGGGCTACGGGTCTTAGCCAAGCTCACTTCTACAAGTTATAAATGTCTGTTCAACCAAAAGTCTCAATTGGAGCTGTTGGCTATAAAGATAAGAACTATTAAGCCAGGGTACTCTTTCACTTAAGAAAGTATCCTTGTTTCATGGCTTGGTAGTGTTATATAAGTTTAAGAACAACAAGAGATAATACAAACTTAAATATATGGGTAATTCCGAAGGTTACATGTATGCCATGTTTGCTATTGTTTCATTGCTCAAATCACGTCAGATGGACAAAACCATATTCAAGGTGTAATTGCACAATCCACATAGAACATACAGGGGAGGAGATATAACAGCAATCCTGGGATATTGAATAAAATGATGGACACTACTGCAACATTCAAATAAAGTCTGTTTTTAGACCTAAAATCCACCTGGTCTTCATATGCAACGTTCAGTCACTCTCCCACACAGGCACAAAAAAATTCAAAACATCAGGTTTATTAATGAAAAGAATACAAAAACAGAAAAAAGATATATGTATGTAATAGATACGGGAATAAAGAACTATTTAGAGAAATTTAAACAATCAAAATATACATAATTACATAATAGTATAAAAAAAATCTGTTTCCTAGGGCTTGCTGTAACAAATTAGAAAAACTTGATTTTATATAGGAACAGAAATTCACTAATGCAAGTACTCCAAGTCTGGGTATCAAGAGGGCTGCACAAGACCTTTTTAAAGTGTTGAAAAGTAAAGATGTCAGCTTGAAGACTAAGGTGGGCCTGACCCAAGCCATTGTATTTTCAATAATCACATATGCATGTGAAAGTTGAACAGTAAATAAGGACTACTGTAGAAGAATTGACACATTTAATTTATGGTGTTGGAGGAAAATATTGAAAATACCATGGGCTGCCAAAAGAACAAACAGATCCATTTTGGAAGAAGTGCAGCCAGAGTGCACCTTGGAGACCAGGATGGTCAAACTTCATCTCTCATACTATGGACATATTGTCAGGAGGGACCAGTTGCTGGAGAAGGATCTCATGTTTGGTAGGGTGGAGGGTCAGAGTAAAAGAGGAAGACCCCCAACAAGATAGATTGGCCAAGTGGCAACATGGATGGACTCAAGCATGGCAACAATAGTGAAGTTGGCCCAGGACCAGGCAGTGTTTTGTTCTGCTGTGCATAAGGTCACTATAAGTTGGTACTGACTTGATGGCACCTAATAACAACAACAATGTCTAAGTTGCTCATCCTAATCAACCCTGTGTACAGAGGGGATAAAGTAAAGATTTCTTTCCTCTCAGTTGGTATTTTGAGATAATATATCTACAAGTATAGGTCAAGTTCATTGTATTGTAGCAATATACACTTGTTTCCTATATCAAAAAAATATTTTGTTTTAAATCTTCTTATAGTTGAGTTGTGATCATCAAGCCACCAAAGCTAGATCAAATGGGTACTATCTCCAAGTTTGGGTATTCTTGTGTGTCTCCTCTCACTTCACATCAACTGGACACTTCACTCTCAGCTCTAGTCCTCCATGGCTATGTCCTTGTCCATGGGTTCAGGAGTCCCCAGGTCTCACCAAACTTTAGGCCAGCCAGTCCTACCTATTCTCTCTCTCTCATCTCCAGGTCGACTGGGTCCATGGAGCTTCGTTGTACTCAGCCCTTATCTTCATTGCTTACTTTCCCGCACTTCCACTCGTTAGTTGACCAATGTGGTTTCCAGAAAACTTGCATTACTGTTTGTGTGATGTCTTTGAGTTTCAGTCTTGGATAGGGCTTTTCCTTAAGGGATTTGGTTGATTATCTTCATGGTTCTCCAGTGAACAACTTGCTTGTCCATGTAGTAACCAACCAGACTGCCATTTTTTTTTTTTTTTTTAATTTTGCCTGCTGGTCTTTCTTTTAAGAAATATCTTCTGTTCCTCTAGCTGCTCCAGGCTGGTCTGTTTGTCCTTCAATGTGAGAATGTCCCACTTCAGAATGTTCTGGATGGAGCTAAGGATTACACATAAGGTCCTATATACTACAAAGGCTCCAAAGAAGCCTATTTCACTGGGCAAGTTCTAGAATCCCACTTAGGTATTCCAAAGAGTTATAGGCTGAAGAGGGGCTTACAATCTTTCTGTAATCATGTTTCTCAATATTCCATTTTATCCTACACAAGTGTCTATTTTACACTAGTAGGCAAGGATTTACACATTATTTTGACACTTTGTGTGTCACTCAATATTTTACCCATAGAAACATTCACAGTTGGAAGACAAAACTTGATTTTTTTTCCCTTCATTTCTTTCAGCTTGAGAAATATTGAGTATGTTTTTCTCTTTTGATTTTCTGACTCCTTCTCTTTACACAGTTTATTCTAATAGATTTTGCCTTCTCAACCTAACCTTTTTTAGCTTTTTACCCTCTTCATTTATTCCTCTTATTTTAGCATATCACCAGCCACTCCTTGGAAACCCTATACAGGGTCGCTATAGGTCAGAACTGAATCAACAGCACTTAACAACAGCAACATAATGGGAAAAAGTTGAAGTT
Source organism: Chrysochloris asiatica (assembly GCF_000296735.1). NCBI lineage: Eukaryota > Metazoa > Chordata > Mammalia > Afrosoricida > Chrysochloridae > Chrysochloris > Chrysochloris asiatica. The sequence goes on from NW_006408827.1 coordinate 1,000,730, forward strand.
TCTTCTGACATTAATTTTGGTCTTTCCCTTTTTTCTTGTCTTCTTTATGAGCTTTTATTTTCTCACAGTGTTACGTTCTAGATGTCATCCCACAGCACTTCTCATCTTTGTTCATTAGTGTCTAATCCATCAAGTGTCTCTAAATTCAGGAGAGATATATTCAAGTTAATATTTTGGGTTTTGTGGAGTTGTTTTAATATTCTTCATCTTCAGCTGGCATTTGGATATGGCCAATTGATAGTCTGTTCCACAGTCTTGTATTGACTGATTTCAATAGTCTCCTCCCACAGATATAGTCAATTTGATTTCTCTGGATTCCACCAGGTAAGATCCATGTGAATAATCATCTTTTATGTTGTTTTTAAAGGAAATTTACAATTAATAAGTCATTGGTCTTGAAAGATTCTTTCATTTAATCTCTAGCATCATTGCTATTAACAAGGCCATATTTTCCAACTACCTGACCATTCCTCTTTTTTCCATCTTAGCATTCCAATTAACAGTAATTTTCAATACCACTAGTTTGCATGTTTGATCAACTTCACACAGAAAAGATTGTAAAATTATTCAATTTCATCGTCACGTGTTTTAGTGGTTGGTGTACAAATAGCTGTTATAGTGATATTAACTGGTCTTCTTTGTTGTTGTTGTTGTTGTTAGGTGCTATCCATTCAGTACTGACTTATATCAACCCTATGCACAACAGAGCAAAACACAGCCCAATGCATGGACAACCTCACAATTGTTACCACGCTTGAGCCAAATTATTGCTGCCACTTTGCTAAT
>NW_006408827.1:1002095-1009996 GCF_000296735.1 Chrysochloris asiatica
TTGACTGTTGCTTCCATGAGTATTGATAGTTGATCCCAGAAGAATGAAGTCTTTGAAAACTTCAATCTTTTCTCCATTGATAAGAATGTTGTTTATTGTTAGAGTGGTGAGGATTTTTTGTTTTCTTGACATTGAGGTGCAATCCATACTGAAGGCTGTGATCTTTATTCTTCATCAGTAAGTATTTTAAGTTCTCTTCACTTTCAATGTATACTTGCAGTCGTTTCTGCATTACCTTTAGTAAAACTTTGCATCACCTTTAGTAAAACATTACTCACATGAAATATCAATGTCCAATGATTTCTGCAATCTGTTGGATCACTTTTCTTTGGAATGGGCACAAATACAGATCTCTTCCAATCAGTTGGCATGATAGGTGTCTTCCAAATTTCTTGGCATAGATGAGTAAGTGCCTCCTGTGCTGCATCACCTTCTTGAAAGATTTCAATTTTTATTCTATCAGTTCCTGGTGTCTTGTATTTTGCCAATTCCTTCAATGCATCTTGGACTTCCTCCTTCAGTACATTGGCTTGGGATTATATGCTACCTCTGGAACATCAACCATTTCCTTTTGGTACAGTGACTCTGTGTATTCCTTCAATCTTCTCTTGATGCTTTCTGCATCATTCAATAATTTGCCCAGAGAATCTTTCAATATTGAAAGTTGAGGCTTGAATTTTTTCTTCTTCAATTTCCCCAGCTTGAGAATTGCTGAGCATGTTCTTCCTTTTAGGTATTATGTTGTGAGACCAAAGAGAAAAGACTCCATTTTGTACATTGGCCTGAGCATGTCCATATGTTCCAGGAATGTGCAAATCAGCTCGTGCTGCATTAGAATAGCCCTTCATCCCTAGCAACAGCAAGAAGTAGATAAGCATAGATGGGACAGCTCAAGGCCAGATGTTTCCCCTTATCCTAGCCTAAGAACAAAGACCACCAGTACTAACCAATTAGACTGTAACATCTCATACCTTGCTAAATATTAACCAATCCAAAAATTGTAAAGCTGAAAAACCCTGATCTTGCTTTAAAACTCTAAAAAACACTGCTAATGAGGAGTTCAGGGCATCATCCTAAATCTGCTGCATCGGATGTGGATGGAGTCCGGGCTCAAGCTTGAATAAAAACAACCCTTGTGCACTTGCATCGGCGTTGGCTCCTTAGTGGTATTTGGGGACCTAGAAATCTGGGCATTACAATGTCTCCAGATATTTGCACATTTTGTTGTAATATTTGGCTTTATCTTCTTGAGCTGACCTTTGGAATTTTCTGTTCAGCTCTTGTACCATCTTATTTCTTCTGTTTGTTGTAGAATTTCTATGATGGAGAGCAAGTTTCAGTGTCTCTTCTTACATCTATTTTGACCATTTCCTTCTTTCTTTTCTTCTTAATGACTTTCTGCTTTCTTCCTGTATGATGTTCTTGATGTCATCCCCCCACTCTTCTGGTCTTCGGTCTTTAATGTTTAATGTATCAAATATGTTCTTCAGATGTTCTCTAAATTCAGGTGATATATTCAAGGTCATATTTTCACTCTTGTGTACTAATTCTCATTTGCTTCAGGTCCAGTTTGGATATGCATATGAGCTATTGATGGTCTGTTCCACTTTTGCCCCTGGCATTGTTATGGCTGATGATATGGAGCTTTTCCATTGTCTCTTTCCACAGATGTAGTCAATTTGATTTCTATGTAGAATCTGGTGAGAGCCATGTGTATAGTCATATCTTATGCTGTCTAAAGAAGGTAAGAATATGGTTATCATCCTATCATTGACAGTGTTGTACTGTAAGACAATTCTTGAAACGTTCTTTTGATGGAGAATGTGATGCCATTCCTCTTCAATTTGTCATTCCCAGAAGAGTAAACCATATGATTGGTTATTTTAACATGGCCCAGAGCAGTCCATTTTAGGTCACTAATGCCTTGGATATCAATCTTTATGCATTCCATTTCAGTTTCTGCAACTTCCAATTTTTCTTAATTCATTCTTCAGAAATTACATGTTCTGATTATTAATAGATGTTTATGTAGCTGTATCATTTTATGAAAAAAATACATCATGACAAATTGGATTCTTATCAGGTATGCAAGGATGGTTCAGTATTATAAAAACAATCAACATAATCCACCATATACAACCAAGGAAAAGAACCACGTGATCATATGAAATGATGCCGAGAAGGTATTTGACATAATCCAACATCCATTTTTTTTAAAAAAATGTTCTGAAAAATAAGAATAAAAGGGAAATTCATCAACATAACTAAGGTCATATATCCAAATCCAATGGCCAACATTACTTTCAATGAAGAGAAACTGAAAACATTCCTTTTGTGAAGAGGGACCCATCCCATATGTCCTTTATCACCACTACTATTCAATCCATGAGTCAGTTCTGACTCAATGGCACCTAACTATTCAATAGTAATCTGGAATTCTTAACCAAAGGTGTAAGGCAGGAAAGGGAAATTGAAGGCATAAAATTTGGCAAAGATGAAGTACAATTTTCTCTATTTGAAGATGATATGATCCTATACATATCATACCCCAAAGACTAAAAAATGAATTATTGGAACTAATTGAAAGATTCAGCAAAGTGTCAGGATCAACATACAAAATAAGTGAGATTCATTTACACTAATAAAGACAGAACAGAGAAGGAAGTCAGGATAAAATAATATTTTTAAAATCCACTCAAAGATGAGCTATTTAGGAAATCTACCATTGAAACAAAAGATCTTTACAAACAAAATTATAAAATACTGCCTCAAGAAATCAAATGAAACCTACAATAATTCAATATTATATTATGCTCATGAATAGAAAGACTTGGTGAGGAATGTCAACATTATCCAAAGCAATCCATAGCTATAATACAATCCCAGTCCAGATCCCAACAACATTCTTTAAAGAGATGGAAAAGCTGATCACTAACTATTTGAATAGAAGGGCGACACTTAATAAGCAAAGCATTACTTAAGAAGAGCAAAGTTGGTGGCCACTCGCTTCTTGATCTCAAAATATTCTATAAAACCAAAGTGGTCAAAACAACCTGATACTGGCACAATTATAGGTACATATATCAATTGGACAGAATCAAGAACTCACTGGTAAATTCATCCACATAAATTCATTGATTTTTGATAAAAGGCCAAAACACACTGAATGTGGAAGAGATAGTCTCTTTAACAAATGGTGCTGGCAAAACTGGAAATCCATTTCCATAAAAATGAAACAAGACCTGTTTCTCACACCATATACAATCATGGAATAATGACCACTTTTACTTTGTTTTTGATATGGTTTGTGTACATGTATTCCCACATGTACTGTAGGATCAGCACTGACCTAGGAACCACAAGGTCAACAGTTCAAACTCACCAGCTACCCCTCAGAAACCCTTTATAGGATCACTATGATTCAAAATCTACTTGCCTGCACTTAACAATAGTAACATGTACATGTGTAATATAAAATCTATAATCTTTACAATTATCAACGAAAACTAGAGACAAACTTAGGAATTCATATATTACATAAATATCAAACATAATAAAAACAATACTGTTGTTTGTCTTTAAGTGCCATCGAGTTGGTTTTGATGTATAGCAACTGTGTACTTGGTTTCCAAGGAGGAGATGATGAGTTTGAACCTCCAACTTTTTGATTAACAGTCCAGTGCTGATCCCATAGCACCACACCATGACTTCAAAAATATAAACAACAAAACCCAAATATATTATTGGGACATCATAAAAATTAGATGCTTATGACATCAAAGAATTTTATCAAAAGAGTAAAAAGAGAACACACAGACAGGGAATTTTGTGTTTGTTTGTTTTATCATTACATGACAGACAAGGAACTAATCTCTAAAATTTCTAAAAAACTGCAACACCTCTCTACAAAGTAAAGGTAAACAACCCAAATACAAAATGGGCAGAGGACATAAACAGACATCTCACCAAAGAGAACTTTCTAGTGACAAGCAAACCTATCAGAAAATGTTTGACTTCTTAGACAATGTTGTTATTTGTTGGTAGGAGACATTGAGTAAGTTCTGACTCATACAACACTATACACAATAGAATGAAACACTTTCAGGTCCTGCACTACCATCATAATTGATGTTACACTTCAGCCCATCCATGCTGCCTCTGTGAAAATGTATATCACTGGGGTGGTCTTCCTCTTTTTCACTGACCCTCCACTTTACCAAGCATGATTTCCTTTCTCCAGGGACTGACCCTTCCTGACAACATGTCCAAATTATGAAAGAAATCATGTTAAACTAGTTTCTGAGAAGCATTCTGACTATACTTCTTCTAACACAGAATTGTTGGTTCTTCTGGAAGTCCAAGGTATTTCAGTAATCTTTTCCAACACCATACCTCAAATGCACATGTAATAAAAAAACAAGGAAGTAAAATGGAAAATTGGGGACATTAGGAGTGGTACTCTTCCCATTTAAGATATTTTTGTTTATACGTATTTTATCTCCATCCTTCTCCATCCTGATGTGCACCTGAGGAGGTTAAATTTATGGACAAACTCATCTGAGTTCCTTGCCCATTGAGTTTGACTACTGGAAGAACCCTAATGGTAATAGGATGGATTTAGTGCTAGTGTATGCAGAAGTTTCATCTATTTTTTTATGTTAGCTTCCATTTAGTTATACCATGACTAATGGATACTCCTTGCATTCTGGTCCATAGGATTTTCTTTGGCTGAGTTTTAGAGGTAGATTGCTAAACTTACATCTCCCTCATTGGAGGCAAGAATACTACCACTGACTCAGCAATTCCCTCTTCATTTCACTACAAAAGACCAAAATTTTATCAGTTGCCCGTTTATAAAGCTGCAGCTCCAGTTCTCACTATGAATGAAATAGCTGTATTTTAACCCTTGATCTTTCTGGACTATAGAAATTAATGTCTCTCTCTTTTTATTGTTGTTCCATGTGCCCTCCAGTCTACACACAACAATAGGAAGTTTACGCACAATAGACTGTAACATTTCCTTGTCCTGCATGAGCCTCACAGTTCTTGTTATGCTTGAGCCCATTGCTACTACCACTATGCCAATTCATCTCCTGGGAGGTGTTTCTTCCTCTTTTACTGCTGACCCTCCACTTTACAAAACATGATGCCCTTCTCCTGTGAATGCTCTCTTAATAACATTTCTGAAGACAGAGACGAAGTCTCACCATCCTGGCTTCTAAGGAGCATTCTGGCTGAACTTTTTCTAACACAGATTTGTTTGTTCTTCTGAAAAAGCCCATGGTACTTTCAATATTTTTATCCAACCATAATTCAAATGCATCAATTTTTCCATGGTCTTATTTATTGTATAACTTTCATATGCATATGAGGCAATTTACAATACCATGATTTGGGTCAAGTGTACCTTAGTCCTCAAACTGACAGCTTTGTTTGTTAACATTTTAAAGAGACTCTTTCAGAAAATTTACTTCATGCAATGTTGTTGCTTTTGTTATGTGCTGTTTAGTCAGCTTCAATTCTTTCATAGAGACCCAATGTAGCATTTTCAAGGAGCAGCTGGTGGACTTGAACTGCCAACTTTGTGTGAATCTTTTTCCAATCCTGATGCCACATTCTTCTTTATGTAATCCACTTTATCAAATTATTTACTCAGAATATAGATTGCATAAGTATGGTGAAAGAATGCAACATTGGTGCTCACTTTTCCTAATTTTAAACCATGTAGTATCCCCTTTTCTATTCTAATGACTGCCTCTTTATCTATGCATAGGTTCCTCTTGAGCACAATAAGTAGTCTGGAATATCCATTCTTTGCAATTTTATCTACAGTTCATAAAGATCCACACAATAATCAACAAAGAACAAACAAACATCTTTCTCGATATTCTCTTCTTTAAGCCAAGATCCATATAATATCAACAATGATGTCCGACTTCTCGTACTCTTACGAATCTGACTTGAGTTTCTGGTAGTTCCCTGTCAATGTATTATTGTAACCATTATTGAATTATCTTCAGAAACATTTTCTTGCATGTGATAGTAAATATACTGTTTGTTGATTTTTGCATTCCATTGAGTCACCTCTCTGGAATGGGAACAAATATGGATCTCTTTCAATCAGCTGGCCAGGTAGATTTTCTTCTAAATTTCTTGGCATAGATGAATGACTGACTCCAGTGCTGCATCAGTTTGTTGAAAGAGTTCAATTTGCACTGTATCAATTCATGTATCTTGTTCTTTGACAATGCCTTTAGTGCAAATTGGACTTTTTCCTTCACTACCTGCTCTTGATCATATGCTAACTCTTTGAAATGTTTTAACATCGACCATTTATATTTGTTACTGTTATTGTTTAATCTGTCCATTTTTTTTTTTAATGCTTTCTGCATCATTTAAAATTTTGCTCAGAGAATCCTTCACCATTGGAAGATGAGGCTTCTATTTTTTTCTTCAGTACTTTCAGCTTGAGAAATACTGAGCATGCAGTTAGCTTTTGGTTTTATAACTCCAGGTCTTAGCAAATTTCATTATAATAGATTTTGTCTTCTCTAACTGCATTTCAAAATTTTCTGTTCAGCTATTTTACTTCCTGTTTTCTTTCATTTGTTTATGTGTCTCTACATTAGAAAGGAAACTTCATAGTCTCTTCTAAGACCATTCACTTTGTTCTTTTTTTTTTTTTTTTCTTGTTTTCTTAAAGACCTTTTGCTTTCTTCCCTTATGATGTTCTTAATGTCATCCCACAACTCTTCTAGTCTTCATTCATTAGCGTCTTCTAATATTCTAAACATATTCTAAACACTGTCTTTAAATTCAGAAGGGATATGTTCAAGATTGTATATTGGATTTTGTAAACTTATTTTAATTTTCTTCTGTTTCAGCCTGAACCTGAAAATGACCGATATATGGTCAGTTCCATAGACTGCCCCAGCATTGTTTTGGTTGATGATAGTGAGAATTTCCAACATCTTTTCTCACAGATGCAGTAAATTTGATTTCTGTGTATTTTACCTGGGGAAGTGCAAGCATACAGTCATCTTTAATGATATTTTCAATAAACAGCTGATTGTTCTCGCAAAATTCTATCATAAAATCTCCAGTATAATTTTGGATATCAAAGTCACATTATCCAACTATTCACCTTTTTTTGTTTACAAGTTTTGCATTCTATTCACTGGTAATTATCAATACATTTTTTTTTAAGTCTTATTGTAAATTATGTGGATTTACAAGGGAGAACATCAGTTTTACATTCATCCTATAATATTCCATTTCATTTCAATACATTTTTTAAGTCTTATTGTGAATTATGTGGGTTTACATGGGAGAACATCAGTTTTACATTCATCCTATAATATTTCATTTCATTGCAATGATTGCAATCCTCTCCATGCATCATCAAACAACCAAAGGATACACCCTACAGACTTGCCCCCTGGCCATCACAGCACACAGCCCTCACCCTCCCTGAGTCCAGTGGCTCCAGCTGCTCCATCTTTCAACGTCATTGTCTCTGCCTCCATTTCTGATGTCACTGCTTCTCTGGGTAGGGTTCCACACTCCACTCTTCTCACTTGATGGTCCCAGGACCTCTGCTCGCAGACTGCAAAATCAATCACTCCCCTCCTTTTGTTACAAAATATCTACCTTTACATTTCCAACCTTCAAAGTCAGTCCTGATAACAATTATTAACTATAGTACCACAAGAGTCTTACCCCATCTCCTTTTATTAGCCCCTTCCCAACAGATTGGAAAGCATTCAGTGGAGATTCTACCTTCCTCCATGCCATCTGGAACTAGGCTCTCTCTTGAAAGCTTGTAAGCCAGTCATTTCTTGCCTGTGTCTACCCCATTTTGGGTAGCCAATGTCGAAGTTGCCCATCCCTGTCAACTCTGT
>NW_006408827.1:1013311-1015499 GCF_000296735.1 Chrysochloris asiatica
TTGTGGCTTTCTATGTATGGGACCATATCGTCTACAAATGAGAGTTTTATTTCCTTTTTGCCAATTTAGATGCCTTTAATTTCCTTATCCTGTTGTATATCTCTGGCTAAGACTTTCTAAACAATATTGAAGAGGAGTGGTGACAAAAGGCATCCTTGTCTGGTTCCAATTAGCACAGGAAAGACCTTCAGTTTCTCTCCAATGGGAGTAATGTAGGATGTTGGTTTTGTATATATGCTATTAATTATGTTGAGGAATTTCCCTTCAATTCCTACTTTGTTGAGTGTTTTTATCAGGAATGGATGTTGGATTTTGTCAAATGCCCCTTCTGCATTGATCAATATGATCATATGGTTCTTTTCCTTTTTCTTATTTATATGGTGCATTATATTGATTGTTTTTCTAATGTTGAACTATCCTTGCATTTTTTTAATGAAACCCACTTGGTCATGATGTATTATTTTTTGATGTACTGCTGGATTCTGTTGGCTAGGATTTTATGGAGAATTTTTGTGTCAATGGTCATGATGGATATTGGTCTATAATTTTATTTGTTAGTGATGTCATTTCCTGGTTTTGGTATGAGAGTTATGCTTGCTTCATAAAAAGTATTAGGGAGTTTTCCATTCTCTTCTATATTCTTTAATAATTTGACTAGAATTGGTGACAGCTCTTCCCTGAATGTTTGGTAGAACTCACCAATGAAACCATCTTGGTCTGGGTTTCCTTTGGTTGGGAATTTTTTGATGACCTGATCAATTTCTTCTTTTGTTATAGGTCTGTTCAAGTTTTCTACTTCACTATGTGTAATTTTAAGTAGGTCATGTTTTGCTAAAAATGTATCCATCTCTTCTAATTTTTTTAATTTGTTGGAGTCCGACTTCATAATATTCTGTTATTATCCTTTTGATTTCGTTTGATTCCATTGTGATATCACCCATGCGGTTTCTAATGCGAGTTATTTGTGTCTTCTCCCTCTTTTCTTTTTTAGATTTGCCAATGGTTTTCAATTTTATTAATCCTTTCAAAGAACCAGCTTCTTGCCCTGTTGATTCTTTCTATAGTTTTTCAGTTTTATAGCTCATTTATTTCTGCTCTTATCTCTATTATTTATTTTCTTTTGATGACTGTAGGTTCCCTCTGTTGGTCTGTTTCTAATTGTTGGAAATGATGTGTTAATGTGTGAATTTTGTTTCTTTATTTTTTTAAATGTTTTATTGTGATTTATATGATAGTTTACATGGCAGAACATAAGCTTTACATTCATCCTATCATGTATTGTTCATTGCCATAAGTACAATCCCTTCCATGTATCATTAACCAAACAAATGCTATACCCCACAAGCCTGCCCCCTTTTTGTCAGCTAGTGGGAATGTCCCAGCTCATAAGATTCTGGATGGGACTCAGGATTCCACCTAAGGTCCTATACTCTGAAAAGACTTTGCAAGAGCCCTCTTTCACTGGACAAGCCCTAGAACCCCGTTTAGGTTTTCCAATCAGTTGTAGGCTGAAGATGGGCTTACAAGTGTTTTGTAATCATGTTTCCCAAAATTCCTGTGTATCCCACTCATTTCTTTTTTAAAATAGTAGGCAAAGGAAACCAATATTCATAACACAGTCATTCATTTTAGAATTATTTCCTCTCTTCAAACTATGACTAGATCACTGTAACACAGAACCCTCTTGTTCCAAGGTTGAGCATGCATCACTATTTACCTCTGTCCTACTTAGCCCATTCAAACTGGTCTCAATGTTCCCCTATGTATCTTGTTCTTCTGTTGCCTCTCCTTTCTTGTATTGCCCTCCCCAACACCCAAACTAAACCCCCCACCCGGAACCCACTGTTGTGGTTACCTTATATTCCATTAGCTCTTCCCTCCACTTAAGACAGTCCTTTATCCTGTAATCTACCTGACCTTCTCACCACCTGAATCTTTGTTCCTCTGTGTTTAACTTCTTTCACATTGTAATTGTTTTGATAAGAGACTGACCTCCCAGATCCTCTTTTCTTATACTTTTATTTTGTTCTTGACTCTTCCATTTGTTGATTGAGTTTAAAGTGATGCTGCCATGTACGTCATTCTCTGGTTGATGTGTTTTCTTGTTGGTTCTCAGTCCACATAACTTCCTTTAGGATGTTTTTCATAGCAGGGTTGGCTTTGGCAAAATCATTCAGTTTCTGTTTAT
>NW_006408827.1:1016564-1018409 GCF_000296735.1 Chrysochloris asiatica
CCTATTTCATTTTTAGTCTGCCTGTCCCACTCCACAATACCCATTCAGGCCTTTTTCCTGGTGATAAAGAGTTCAGTGTCTGCAGTGGCCATTTTTACACTGCCATTTGCTTTTAAGTGGAAACTGTCACTTTAAATTTTGAAGAGATCTGTGTGCATGTGCAGTAGAATCCTCTGGGGATGGGTGTGGTGTGTCCACTCACACAGGAACCCCCTCTTGTCACCAGAATGGAGGCATGCAGATAGTGAGAGATCATTGAACAACAACTACAAAAAGAATGTCCACATCTTTATCTTTGCGGTTCTGTCAGGCATCTGTGACTGCTTTGACCCTTCCCCAACTTGGTCTCCACCAAGATGGTGGCTCCAGGAGTGGCTGAGCATCTTAAATTAGAAAGCAATGGATTTCTTGCTTCTACTATAAATTCCCCTAGCTGTAAGCCTTCCAACCTTCTAAATATCCCTTTATATGTGGTTCATAGTTCTAGCACCATCCCCTGAGCCTGCTTGGTCCAGTATTCTGTGTTGTTGCTGACGGAGCTCCTCATTCGATGTCTACTACATCCACTATCTTGTTTGTTCTCCATGGCTTGTATTTCTTGTGGGGAAATACCAAGTAGAGGAATTGCTGGAACATAAGGTATTTCTATTTCCAACCTTCTGATAAAGCCCCATATTGCTTTTCAGAGAGGTTGGACCATTTTGCAATCCCAACAGCAATTAGGAGTCTCCCAGTCTCTCCATATCCGCACCAGCATTTACTGTCCTCTACTTTTTTGATCTTTGCTGTTATTGCTGGTTTGAGATGATATCTCATTGTTGTTTTGATTTGCATCTCCCTAATGGCTAGTAATCATGAACATTTCTTCATATGTTGGTTGGCTGCCCAGCTCTCCTCTTTGGTGAAGTGTCTGTTCATGTCCTGTGCCCATTTTTTAATTTTATTATTTGTCTTTTTCTTGTAGAGGTATTGTACTTTGCTATGTTTTAGAAATGAATCCCTTTTCTGATGTGTCATTCCAGAAGATTTTCCCTTTCTGTGAGTCTTTCTTCTTTTTGGATGTGCACATTTATTGCAATAAATTGTCCTACCAGCACCACTTTTGTCATTTCCCAAAGATTTTGATATGATCTGTTTTCGTTCTTGTTTGTTTTTAGGAATTTTGTGAATTCATGTTTAATTTCTTCTTTCACCCATTCGTTTTTCTTGGGGCGTTATTCACTTTCCATGTATCTGACTTCATTTCCTTGGTCTTCTTATTGTTGATTTCTAGTTTTATAGCATTGTGGTCTGAAAAAAAATGCTTTGTAGTATTGTGATGTTTGTAAATTTCTTTAGGTTTGCTTTTTGACATAACACATGGGCAGTTCTGGAAAATGTTCCATGTGCAATGGAGAAGAATGTATATTATGTTGCTGTTGGTTTGAATACTGTATACACATCTATGAGGTCAAGTTGGTTGATTGTGCTGTTTAGTTCCTCTGTATCTTTGCCAAGTTTCTTTCTGGTTGTTCTATCCCTTTTCAAAAGTGGTGTATTAAAATTTCCCAATAAAACTGAAGATTTATCTATTTTTTTCTTAAATACTAGTAGGGTTTGCTTCATATATCTTGGTGCTCTTTCATTGGGAGCCTAGATATTTATTATGGTTATATCATCTTGCTCAATTGACCCTTTAATCATGAGATAGTGTCCTTCTTTATCTCTTAAGCTGGTTTTTGTCTTAAAATTTACTTTATTAGATATTAATATTACCACTCCAGCTTGTTTATTATTGCAGTTAGCTTGGTTTTTTTTTTTTTTTTGTCCATCCTTTAACTTTTAGTCTGTTTTTGTCTTTGTTGT
>NW_006408827.1:1018509-1021471 GCF_000296735.1 Chrysochloris asiatica
TGGAATAATTTGAGTAGAATTGGTGACAGTTCTTCCCTAAATGTTTGTTAGAACTCACCAATGAAGCCGTCTGGGCCTGGACTTCTTTTGACTGGGAGGTTTTGATGACCTGAACAATTTCTTCTTTTGTTATGGGTCTGATCAGTTTTTTCAATTCACTGTGTGTAAGTTTAGGTAGGTCGTGTTTATGTAAAAATGTATCCATCTCTTCTAAGTGTTCAAATTTGTTGGAGTACAACCCTTCATAGTATGCTGTTATCCTTTTGATTTCCTTTGGTTCCGTCTTGACATCACCCAAGTGGTTTCTAATGTGTGTTATTTGTGTCTTCTCCCTCTTTTCTTTTGTTAGGTTTGCCAATGGTTTGTCAATTTTGTTAATCTTTTCGAAAAACCATCTTCTTGTCCTGTTGACTCTTTCTATAGTTTTTCTGTATTCTATCTCATTTATTCTGCTCTAATCTTTATTATTTTTCTTTTGGTGGCTGTAGGTTCCCTCTGTTTGTCTGATTCTAATAGTTGTAGCGGTTGTGTTAATCTGTTAATTTTGGTTCTTTCTTGTTTTGGAATGTGTGCATTTATTGCAATAAATTGTCCTGTCAGCACCGCTTTCACCATGTCCCAAAGATTTTGGTATGTTATGTTTTCGTTCTCATTTTTTTCTAGTAACTTTTTGAATTCACTTTTAATTTCTTCTACTACCCAATCGCTTATCAGCAGGGTGTTATTCAGTTTATATGTATTTCACTTGATTTCCTTGTTTTTCCTATTGTTGATTTCTAATTTGATAGAATTGTGGTCTAAGAAGATGCCTTGTAGTATTTTGATATTTGTAAATTTGTGGAGATTTATTTTGTGGCCTAAGACATGGTCTATTCAGGATGATGTTCCACGTGCACTAGAAAAGAATGTGTATTGTTCTGTGTAATGCTCTGCATATATCTATGAGGTCCAGTGGGCTGATTGTGTTGTTTAGTTCTTTTGTGTCTTTGTCAAGTTTCTTTCTGGTTATTTTATCCATTTTTGAAAGTGGTGTATTAAAGTCACCTACTATTATTGTAGATTCGTCTATTTATTTCTTCAAATCTATTAGACTTTGTTTTACATATTTTGGAAATCTTTCATTGGGAGCATAGATATGTATTATGATTATGTCATCTTGTTCAATTGTCCCTTTAATCGTGAGATAACGTCCATTTTTATATATTATGCTGACTTTTCCCTTGAAGTTTATTTTTTCAGATATTAGTACTGTCACTCTTGTTCAATTTTTATTGCAGTTAGCTTGGTATATATTTTTCCATCCTTTGACTTTTAATCTGTTTTTGTCTCTGTGTGTGAGATGTGTCTCTTGCGAACAGCATATTGAAGGATCTTATTTTCTTATGCATTCTGCCACCCTCTGTGTCTTAACAAGTACATTTAATCCATTTCCATTCAGTGTAATTATTGATAGTTATGGATTAATTGCTGCCATTATGTTTGTGGGTTTTTTTGTTTATTTTTGGGGTGTTTATGCTTTCTCTGTTCTGTGTGTCTTCCTTTCCTTTGCTGAATTCATACTTTTTGTGTTCTTTCTTGTGATTTTCCTCATATTTTTAATATTTCCATGTTCTTTTTGGATTTTCATTTGCTTGGTATGTTGTGAAGTGTGAATTTCCTTTGAGGTTACCTTATAGTCCATTAACTTTTCCTTCCTTTTAGTGCAGCCTATTTTATCCTGTAATCTACCTGACCTTCTCATCTTCTGGATCTCTGTCCCTTCATGTTTACCTTCTTTTGCATTGTAATTGTGTTTATCATAGACTGACCTCCCAAATTTTCTGAGTTTGTTCTTATAATTGCATTCTGTTCTTGACTCTTCCTTCTGTTGATTTAGTTTTGGGAGGTGCTGCCACCTATGTCAATCTCTGGTTGTTGTTTATTCTTGTTGGTTTTAATCCACAGAACTCCCTTTAGGATGTTTTGTAGCACAAGGTTGGCTTTGGCAAAATCCATTAGCTCCTGTTTATCCTGGAATGTTTTGATTACACTGTTGTATTTGATTGATAGCTTTGCTGGGTAAAAGATTCATGGTTGGCAGTTTATTTTTGTTTTCAGGGTTTTATATATGTCTTCCCATTGTCTTGTTGCTTACATGGTTTCTGCTGATAGAGCTGAGCTTAATCTGACTTGCTTGCCTTTGTATGCAACACTTCTGTTTTCCCTAGCTGCTTTAAGAATTTTGTCCTTATCTTTGATTTTGGAGAACTTGATTATGATATGTCTCAGTGATTTTCTTTTGGGATCTGTCTTTCCTGGGGTTCATTGAGCTTCTTGAATGTTTATCTTTTCACTTTTCAGGATGTTAGAGAAATTTTTTACCAGCAGTTGTTCAACTATTTCCTCTGTGGACTTTGTGATTCTTCTTGTTCTGGAATGCTGATAATTCTTATGCTATTCCTTTTCATGTTGTCCAACATGAATCTTACACCTTCTTCATATTTTTTAATCATTTTTTATGTTTACTCTTCTATCTTAATGGTATTGAGAGATTTGTTTTCCAGCTCACTGGTTCTGCCTTCCATCTCTTCTATTCTACTCCTTTGCCCTTTCAGATTATTGTCTATTTCTGATAGTCTATTATTGATCATTTAGACCTCTTACTGTAGGTTTTGAATTGTTTCCAATGCTGTATTGATCTTATTTGATTATTCTTGTAATGCTTTCCTGATTTATTCATTATTTTTCTCAACTCTATTGTAAAGTGTTTTGAAACATTTTATAATCATTTTTCTGAATTCCTTATCAGGCATTTCCAAGGCCTGCCTTTTTTCCAGAATGTAGTCCAGGTCTTCCTCTGGGTCTTTTTTCTCAGATATTTCATATTTTTTATGTACAAGTGTTGAGATTGTCATCTGCTTTTGCTTTTTGGACATGTTTAATGTTTATCTGTAGCCTTAATACTTGAGTGTGTGTGTGTGTG
>NW_006408827.1:1021571-1028284 GCF_000296735.1 Chrysochloris asiatica
TTTTCTTATCCATTCAGCCAGTCTGTCTCTTCACTGGTGAATTTAATTCATTTATGTTCAACATAATTATTGATAGGTATGAATTAATTGTTTCCTTTATGGTAATTTTTTGGTAGTGCTGTGTATTCCTTTGTTCTGCATGCCTTCTTAT
This sequence comes from Chrysochloris asiatica, assembly GCF_000296735.1. Lineage (NCBI taxonomy): Eukaryota > Metazoa > Chordata > Mammalia > Afrosoricida > Chrysochloridae > Chrysochloris > Chrysochloris asiatica. Next base: position 1,021,723 of record NW_006408827.1, read on the forward strand.
GCTGAGTTTGTGTTTTTTTGTGCTATTTCTTGTTGGTTTCTTCTTAGTTTTCATGTTTCCTTATTCTTCTTGGATGCTACTTTTCATGGTAAGTTGTGAAGTATTAACTTTCTTTGGGGTTACCCTATAGTCTGTTAAGTTTTCCCTCCATTTAAGATAGACTATTTTATCCTATAATTTACCTGACTTCCTCACCACAAAACGCTGTTCTTATATTTTTCCCTTCTTTGACACTGATATTATTTTGATCTTTCGTTGACCTCCCAGCTCCTTTGAATTCATTGTTGTAATTTTGTTTTGTTCTGGACTCTGCTGTCATCTGAGTTTAAGGTGGTGTTGCCATGTCTGTCAATTTCTGATTGTTGTCTGTTCTTGTTGGTTTTCGTTCCAAAGAACTCCCTTTAGGATGTTTTGAGGCACTGGATTGACTTTGAGAAAATCTCTTAGCTTCTGTTTATCCTGGAATGTTCTGATTGCACCATAGTATTTGATTGATAGTTTTGCTGGATAGATGATGCTTGGTTGGCAGGTTTTTTTCTTTTGTTTTGTTTTCAGGGTTTTATATACGTCTCTCTATTAGTTTTTTGCCTGCATGGCTTCTGCTGAAACGTCAGAGCTTAATCTGATTTACTTGACTTTGTAAGTGACACTTCTCTTTTACCTGGCCGATTTTAGGATTTTAGGATTCTCTTCTTGTCTTTGATTTTAGAGAGCTTGCTTATTATATGTCTTGGTGATTTTCTTTTGGGAATTATCCTTCCTGGTGTGCATTCAGCTTCTTGAATGTTTATCTTTTCATCCTGTAAGATGTTAGGGAAATTTTCTTCCAGCAGTTCTTCAACAATCTCCTCTGTGGATTTCTCTGATTCTTCTTGTTCTGGAATGCCAATAATACTTAAGTTATTCCTCTTCATATTATCCAGCATAAATCTTAGATTCTCTTCAGATTTTTCAATCCTTTTTTCTGCTGCTCCTCTATCTTAGCAGTATTGAGAGATTTGTCTTCTAACTCACTTTTTATGGCTTCCATTTCTTCAATTTTACTCCTTTCTCTTTTCTTTATATTGTCCCTTTCTGATATTTTATTATTAATCATCTGGACCTCTTTTTGTAGGTTTTTAATTGTTTCCAATGCTGTATCGATCTTATTTGATTGGTTCTGTAGTACTTTCGCTGGACACTTTTGGGGATGTGCAGCCACCCTCTTGAAGGCATCCAGCCTAGGCAGAGAAGGAGCAACAGGAAAGAGGAGGAAAAAATGTGTAGAATCCCCCCACATCTTCATTTGCAAATGTCACTGCACCAAGTTTAGTGCCAGTTCACTATGTAGGTCTGGCTGTGGCCCACCCTCTGAACTCAGCCTGAACGGGGTTGTCGCAGAGGGAGTTCTGTGTCCTGATCGATTCTTAAATCACAATATTTTCTTGTATATAATGATTTTTCCACTGTGTGTGATAAACTGATGCCCTTCACCTTATGATTATCCAGAACTTTGTCACTGTTCCATAAAAGCAGCTTCCCTGGTTTTCAGCCCCTCCTTCGCAGATCCTGAACTACCTGACTCTGTTTCTGCCACCTCCAAAACTGGAAGTCCCATTTGTCAATACATCTTGATTCCATTTTAATCATTTTCACACTGACAATAATGGTTGCTGTTCTTGTTAAATGCTGTTGACTCACTTCTGATCCATAGAGACCCTTCATAGGGTTTCCAAGGAGCAAGCTGGTGAGCTTGAACCACCAAACAAGTGGTTCTAACTCACTTTGTAGTCCAGCACATTAACCCACAGAGTCACACCAGGACCTCTGAAGGCATTGGTAGAATTCTTCAATTTCATCATCACTGACTTTACTGGTTGGTCAGTATTTTGAATAATAGTGGTATAACTGGTCTTCCTTGTGGGTGTATGAATATTATTCTATCACAGATAGCATTATACTTCAAGATGCAGCTTGAAATGTTCTTTTTGATGATGAATGTTATTCCTTTTGAATTTGTTCTTCCTGGCATAGTAGACCCTATGATGGTCAGATTCAAAATAGCCAGTAGTAGTCCACTTTAGCTCACTAATGCCTAGGATATGGATTCTTTTTGTCAGCTTCCACTTGTCTTACATTCATGCTTCATACATTCCATGTACTGATTATTAATGGATGTTTACAGCTGTTTCTCCTCATTTTGAGTTGTGCCACATCAGCAAATGGAGGTCCTGAAAAATTTTCTCCATTCATGTCATCAATGTCAACTCTACTTTAAGGAGGAACCTTTTCCCCAGTTGTATTAGAGTGTCTGCTAACTTGAAAGGTTCATTTTTAGCACTATATTGTATAATATTCTGATGCTATTCATAATGTTTTCATCTTCCAGCACTACATTTGACAGTGCTCTATTGCTATTCATAAGGTTTCCAGTGGATACACATTCAGAAGTAATTTGTCTTTCTTTTTACCTAGTCTGTTTTACTCTAGAAGTTCAACTGAAACCTATCTGCTATCCGTGACCCTACTGGCATTTAAAATAACAGTGGCAGAACTTCAGCATCAAAGCAACATTCAAGACACCACAGTATGACAAACTGACAGATGAGTTTACTATAACAGTGACCTCTCAAATCCCTTTGCTAACTTTTTTGTTATTTTGTGTTTGAGTGCCATCTGTCTTCTTCCATACAATATTTTAAAATGCCATTTTGCTCTTAATTTTCCCCATTATTCTGTAATTAAATCCTAATATGCAAATCTTCTCAGCATCCTCTATTATTCTTTTGACAGAGAAAAATTTAGATACCACTATGACTACAAAAAGGAACTCTGGTATGAATGTTATGAATTACAAGGTAGGCTGCTAACAGCAAGGTCAGTAGTTTGAATCTACCAGACACTCTGTATGAAATAGATGAGGCTTTTTGAACCTGTAAAGATTTAGGGCCTTGGAAACTCTGTAGAAAGTGACTTTGAGTTGGAACCAACTTGGTGGCACAAAACCATTACCATCACCGTGAGTAGTAAACAAAACAGACATGTGAATAATTGACAGACCATAACCTTACTCCCAAAAGACCTGATAATAAAAATAAGCACTTTATAAGATACCTGGAGACTGTTAGTACCAAAGTTAGGAAATAGACTGCTGTTGGAACAAAGCCAAGGCTCTGCAGGAGAAAGATATGGCAGTTTACAGTCTTAATACCCTTCTCCTCTGTCGTATATGGTTACTGTAATTCAGAGTTAACTTTGGATCAATGGATAATGGGATAAAGCATTTTATTTCAAACAGAGAAATTTAAAAAATAAGTTTTGTCTTTTTAGAGTTAGTCTATAGTCGTGATATTTGTTAACTGAGAGTGGATGTAGTGTTTTCAATATTTAATTTCAACAAACATATAATATAAAAGCAATGCAACTTTGGAAGGTATTTTATTATTAATTATATTATGGTCCAAGACTTGTGAACCTCAGTCAATTACAGTTTTCTTTGAAGAAGTTTAAAGGAATTGCATGAAAAATCATTTTACCTGGTATTTGAACCTTCTCAGTTATGATACCTTACTAAATTTAAAGTATGCATTCCTCCTGTCAGGCACTGTTTAATATAAAAAAAGGAAACAGTTGATATACACAGAAGACCAATAAAACAACATTTCTTATCTCTGCCACACTAGTTACAATATGGTTAGAATGATAAAAAACTACTCTAAATACAGATAAAAGTCAAGAACATTTTTATTCATAAAAAGACATTTTAAGTACTTTGTAAATTTTAAGCAATTTTATATGTGTGTCAATTTCCATGCCCTTAAGGCAGTTTCAATTTGAACATTACCAAGTCATGCAGGTTGTATCTCTTTTCTAGACTGAAGTTAAATAAAATTGTTTCATTACCATATCTTCTGCTAAATTGCATGAAACATTAGCATCTGTTTCCAAGTGAAGCTCTCCCTAGGGCCATGTGCTGGAGAACTCTGTGTGTCCCAGTGAATCTGATAGACTTGCTCAAATTTACTTTATAACAGTGGGAAGCTTTGGTCTGGGGAACAGAACTCTTTGAAAAGATTTCTGTTTAATTAAAAGATCTCTTATTTTCATCTAAGTCAACATTTAAAGCAGTATTTTTCCATTGTATAATTGCACCCTCAAATGATTCACTTAATAGGCAAAATAGAGTGAATGTGGGGGTTTATTGCATGAGTTAGATGTGATTAAAAAAAAGTACTGTAGAGACTGATAAGGTAAACATTGTTGCTAAATTATTAATAGTCAGACAAAAAGAAAGGAAACATGGTAAATTAAAGAAGTAGTTTGCTTTTGTTGCTAGCTGACATTAAGTCAGTCATCTAACTGTTGCTAAGATTGAACTGCTGTAATCCATAGGGTTTTAATTGGCTGTTTTTTTGGAAGCAGATCACCAAGTCTTTCTAGGTTTACTTTGCCTGCTGAAAAAAACTACTAGGTGTCATGGAAATTGCAAACCTTCATTGACAAGGTGGTGGTGGTACTTAAGATGTTTAGGATTAAACCAATTGTCCCTTGTGGTAAATAAGAATTCTACTACTGAATCACCAATGTTTCCAGGAAAGCATATAAAAGTGGAAAATGTTAAAAATAGATTAAAGAAGTCTGACAGAGTAGGTAGACATATTGTTAGATATTTCTGAATTTAGAAGTCTCCAAAAATTGAAACCAGAGAGGAGAATTTGTGACAAGCTTGATATTAACTATTAACACAGTCTTTGATATCTTTTTTATTGTATTCTTCATGTAAACATGCTCATTTACTTTATTATTTTTTTTTTTTAATGCTTTCAAGTGAATTATGTGATCGTTTATATGGGAGAACATTAGCTTTACATTCATCCTATCCTATATCCTTCATTGCCATGGTTACAATCCCCTCCATGCATCATCAACCAAGCAAAAAGTATACCCTGAAAGAAAGTTCCCCGGTCATCAGCACACAACCCCTCTCCCTCTCTGGGTCTAAAGTCCCAAGCCACTCCATCTCTCCAAGTCATCTTCTCTGCCTCCATCTCTGACATCACTGCTTCTCTGGGTAGGCTTCCACTTTCCACTCTTCTCACTTGATGGTCCCAGGGACCTCCGCTCCTAGACTACAAAGTCAATTATTCCCCTCTTTTTGCTACAAAACATTTACCTTTACATTTCCAACCCTCACAATCAGTCCTGATAACAATTATTCACTATTGCATCACAAAAGACCTATCTGTATTTCCTTTCTCAGCCCTATCCAGACAGATTGGATACTACTCAGTGGAGATTATACCTTCTTCCACGCCCTTTGGATCTAAGCTCCCTCTTGAAAGCTTGTAAGCCAGTCACTTTTTACCTTTGTCGTCCCCAAATTTAGCCAATGTCCAAGTTGCCCATTCCTGTCTACTCTGTATGGAGGGGGAGGGAATGATAATTGCTGTAAAGATTTGTTTCCTCTTTTGAACTACTGCATCCATAGGTATAGGTCAAGACTCTGGGCCCAAGAGTCCTCAGGTCTTGCCACACTGCTGACTGACCAGGTCTCCACCTGGGTTCACATCAGTCTATTGTAAGTTGCAGGGCTTAGCTCTAAGCTTCATGGCTGTTTTTCCTCACTTCTCTTTATCGGTGATGAACATGGTCACCAATAAGAGCGTGTATTCCCATTGAATCTTAGTTTTGGAAGGGTGTTTGCCCTGAGGGGACCTGACCACTTGCTTTATGTCTCCAGGGCAAGCAACTTGCTTGTTCTTGTAGTAATCAGTCAGACTGCCTATATTGTTTTGTATTTTTCCTGTCGGTCTTTCTTTCAAAAAGTATCTTCTCCAGGCTGGTACGCTTGTCCTTTCAAGTGGAAATTTCCTACTTCAGAAGATTCTGGCTACATTTCAGGATTCCAACTATGGTCTTTCTTAATAGAGCTCTTTCCCTAAGTGTCTATTTTATAATGGTATGCTCGGGAAACCAAGATTCAAAATGACAGCCAAGCATCTTAACATTATTTCCCTCCTTTTCCCAATTCCAACCATGTCTCAGTCCCTGTAACCCAGACCCTGATGTTCCAAGGCTGTGCATACATCTTTATTTCCTCTGTCTCCCTTAGCCCATCCAAACCTGCCTAATTGATTTCTCACCCTGCTTGTGTATTGCCGCCCTCCCTAGCACCCAAACTAGTCTGTGTCTATTGCCTGCCCTGTCCTCCAACTTCCCCTCCTCCCCTCACACTAACCCCCACATCCTGGTAACCAGCACAGAATCTCCCCTCCCCCGGTTTAGTAGGTGCTCATTTTCTTAGTTTAACAGCAGTGGTCCTATGCAGTATTTCTCCTTTTGGGACTGACTAATTTCACTCAACTTAATATCCTCAAGGTTCATCCATGTTATGCGGTGGCTTGCAGCTTCCTTGTTAATCTTCAAGGTAGCATAATATTCCATTGTGTGTATGTACCACAGTTTGTTTATTCATTCTTCAGTTGTTGGGCACTTAAGTTGTCTCCATCTTTTTGCTATTGTAAATAGTGCTGCTATGAACATTGGTGTACATATATATACTCTGTTATGGCTCGTATTTCTT
>NW_006408827.1:1033089-1040966 GCF_000296735.1 Chrysochloris asiatica
GATTTTGTAGTTTTATAGATTGTGATTGTAGCTTGACTATATGGCAGCAGTTGCTTTCTCTTCTTGGGTAATATTGGGAGATAAAGAGTACCCCAAAGGGAGAAGAGGGATCATGAAACAGCAAAACAGCAACAGGGAAACAAACAAACAAACAAACAAAAAAAATGGAAAAAATAAAACAAAACAAAAAAAATCAAGAACAACAAAAAACTAGAGTGCATACTGTAGTCTATAATTGCAGAGGAGGGAGAGAAGGGGAAAAAAAAAAATCTGTAGCCTAATATGAGTATGATTTTAATATCCTGTTTCTGCTCATTGCCTTCAAAGCTGCCTGAGAGAATTCAAGATGCCACTGTTGGTTGTTGTGCTGTATCTCAGTATTTAATTTAATTTTCAGCCTGTTTTGTTTTTAAAATCTTTCATTCTCCATGTCCCTTGTTCTGGCTTTTCTGTATTAAAAACAACAACAACAAAAATCAGTTCATGGCTGGCTCTTGGGCTGAGAGTATTTGTCCGCACTTGTGGCAGAATAACCCACCAGCAGTGCAGATTGGGGGTGTCCACTCGCTCAGGAACCCCTTGTAGTCACCAAAATGGAGATGCACAAACACTGGGGGGCCAATGACCAGAAACAAACAAACAAAAAAGAAAATCAGAACAAAGCAAAACCTACAAAGTGTATTGTCCACTTTTGTTCTGAGGTTACCATGGCATTTTCAATGGTGTGTCTGCTCCCCAACTTGGTCTTGCCATTTAGGTTTTGCCCAAGTTGTTGGATCTGGTCGCCAAGCCTGGCTGATTCAAAAGTACATGATTTCTTACTTTTGTTACAAGTTCCACTAGCTATAAGCCTTCAATCCTTTTAAACATTCCTATCTGTGTAGTTCCAAGCTTTGGAGCTCTGCCCTGAATCTATTTTGCCTGGTATTGTGTGGTATTGTCGATGGTGAACCTCACTGCACGCCATCAAGCCCTGCCTCTCCCTCAACTACTTTAATAGGGCTAATTCTAGAATAATTTTCAGGATCTGTTCAGCTCTAATATCATTGCAATTTTTCAGTTAATTAAGATAATAATGGGAGTGCAGTGGCTCCATATGATAAGGATTGGACTGAGAACTGCAAGGTGGGCAGTTAAAACCCATCTCCACAGGAGAAAGATGAGGTTTCTGCTCCCACAATAATTTAAAGCCTGGGAAACCTACACAAGATTGCTATGAGACAGAATCAGCTTGATGGCACTTAACAAGAGCAACAAAAAAATAATAATAAAAAGGAGCGTGCTTAAATCTAATAATGATAATGTACTGTTGACATCACTTTTTGTTTCTCTGGTTGCTTTGATTTTCTTTACTGTTCTTTGCTCAGGATATGGAGAAACCAATATTTATTTGTATTTTAGAAGGTCATACAAAATCTTCTCATTCTACAATCTTGACATAATTTTAAGGTCCTGGCTAGAGGTTACTTAGCCCTTTTTCTTGAGTGGTTTATTAAGTCTATTCTCTGACCACTCCCCTTTTTCATTTTTCACATCTCTGGGCCATTCCTGACCTAATTGCCTTGTGTCATGCACCCAACAACTAAAGACAGTATCTACCCTGCAACCTTCAGAATTATTCAAAACACCCAATTTCCTGGAACCCCACAGAAACCTTGTTGTTGTTTGCAGGAGTCCTTGAGTTAGTTTCATCTCATAATGACTCTATGTGCTGTAAAAGAAAACATTGCAATGTCCTGATTCATCCTCACAATTGTTATGTTCAAGCCCATTGTTGCATCCACTGTGAACCTCCATCTCTTTGGGGGTCTATACTGACCCCGCACTATATCAGTGATCTTCTCCCAGAATTGGTACTATCTGATAACATGTCCAGAGTGCATGAGGTGAAGTCTCACCATTCTAGTTTCTAACAGACATTCTGATTCTACTTACTCTAAGACAGATTTACTTTTTCTTCTGTCATGACATTTTATTTTTAATAATCTTAGCAAACACCATAATTCAGCGCCATCAAATTTTCTCCAGTATTCTTTATTATTTACCAGTTTTCACATGCATGTATGATTATTGAAAATACCAAGTCTTGAATCAGGCACACCTTAGTTCTCAAAGTGACATATTTTCTCTTTGACACATTAAAGAAATGTTTTGCAATATATTTTCCAATGTAATACATTGTTTGATTTATCATATTTTACTATATAAATTCCATTCTATCTTGGAATCAACTTGGCAACAATGGGTTTAATGAATTCCCTTTAATTATGTCGTACAAAAAAACAATGATTTGATAAGAGGAAGCTAGACAAATACTCTGGTGGGTACTATAAAATAATCAATAGAATGTTAACTGCAAGGTTGGCAGTTCAAATCCACTAGCCAATCTCTGAGACCCTATACAGTTAGCAACTCTATATGGCACAAAACGGCAACAGCAAAAGACAGGCTAGGTATCAGATAATGCTATATTCAAAGAGTAAAAATCCATAGTACACATAATTGAGGTATGCATCTCAATGCTAGGTCACTCTGTGTTGACATGAACCTGGCCACTGAGACTGAAATCTGGTATATGAGTCTGGATGTTAGTAACATCTCCTTTAGTCTTGACTATCAAATGAAAAATTAGTTGAAAACATTTTATATTGATTTTCTAATATGTGTGATATTTTTGCTTCTCCACAGATTGTCCATTACTTCTAAGAAGAATAATTATTTAGGTTCAGTATTATTTCATGAAATGTGTGATCATGATTTTGTAGTAATAATCAGCATGAAGCCAGTCTTTAAAATATGGAATTGATTAATACAATCCTCACCAGAATTCCCAGTTTTCCACATGTGCTAACAACCATGTCCTTGGCACTATTTCTCTGACCCTAGCTAACTGGAATTAGGTCATAGATCACAAGTTAAAAGGACACCATTCTTCAGATTGCTAAATAGACAGAAATTAGTCACAAGTTTGAGACATACACACAGCAACCCAAACTCCTAACCTGCTAGCCAAAAATGTAGGACTAATTTCCCAATAGAACTTTCATTCTGGAGAGTTTGACACCCCTACTTTCTTATCTAAGGAGCTCTGGTACCATAATGGTTACAAATCAGGCTGTGAATCTCAAGGTCAGCAGTTCAAAACTACCAGCTGTTCGGTGGGAGAAAGATGAGGCTTTCTGCTCCCGTAAAGATTTACATCCTTGGAAACCCTGTACAGGGTCTCTAGGAGTTGGAATTGACTCCACGGCACATAACCACCAACCATGACCACTTTCTTATCTGCTGGTTTCTGATTCAGTCAGGTACAAAAGTTCATAAAAAATGACTCATAGAACTCATGAAGAGTATATCATTCCTATGACAAAAGATTTATTATAACCAAAAGAATACAAATAAAGAATCATATAGGGTGTGGTCAGAGAGGTTTCCTAATACAAATCTTAGAAGTCCCATGGGACACACTGGTATCTAAATGTAGATATTCTCATCAACCAGGAGCTGTTTAATCCTGATTTTTATTGGCCATCACTGAATGTCAGTTTGTCATACTATAATGGTGTCTGTGTTGTTGTGACAGAACACAGACTGCCAGCTATGACACTGGTGTTTTAAATATTAGAAAAATTGCCATGGTGGACAGATTTCAAGGAACTCCCAGACTACAACAGATTAGAAATAAGGAAAGGCAGACTTTGTCAGGATGGTTAGACACTGAGAACCTTATGAATAGTGGCGGAACATTTTGGGATACAGTGTCTGATTATAAGACCTTGGGTTAGAAAACATACTAAATAGGACTAGAGAAGAGCTGCCTACACAAATTGGAATTGACCTTATGATGTCTATAGACCAAAGATTTCTGCACCATCATTTGCTGATGGTGCAGAATTCAAAATGAGAAGACGCAACTACAAACTTCCATTAATAATCTGGATTGGAGCGTATAGAATACTAATCTAAGAAAATTGAAGGTTGGTAAAAAATTAGGTGGAATGCATAAAGACAGATAACTGAGGCATTAGTGAGATGAAATGGACAAGTATTGACCATTTTAAATCTGATAATCATGTGGTTTACTACGGTACAATCTACAAGTTTAAGAGGAATGGCATTACATTCATCATCAGAAAGAGCAATTTGAGTCTATCTTGAAGTACAATGCTATCGGTGATAGGGTAATTTCCAAGTACCTACAACGAAGACCATTATTATTCCAGTTTACACTGTCTTGATGATGTAGCATTGTTAGTTAATGGGTTGGACTACAAAGTCAGCTTGAACCACAAGGTCAGCGACTCAAGTTCACCAGCCACTACTAGGAAACCCTGTATCACTATGGGTTGGAACCAACTTGACAAAATTTAACAACAACAATATTATTCCAGTTTATGCACCAATTATAAGCACCAGTGATTATTAATTTGAATAAGGCTAGCAACTTTTTCAGAGTCCTGGTGTTATAGGATAAGCACTGGACCACAAGGTCTGTTTGAACTGTAAGGTTGGTCTTTCAAACTTACCAGCCGCTCCTCAGAAATCCTATACCAGGTCACTATGAGTTGGAACCAATTCAGTAACACTTAATAACAACAACAACAACCAACTTCTTCAGTGTGATAATGATAAGGCACACAATCAAAATGCATTAAGCAATATTGACAGGAATGTGAAAGTTGGGAACAAAGAGAAAGGCTCAGAAGTTGGAAAATAAAACCTTGGTGATACAAACAATGCTTGAGATCACAGGATAGAGTTTTGTAAGACCAACGACATATTCATTGCAAATACTATTTTTTTAACAACACAAATGGTAACGAAATGAGTCGACATCACCAAATGGAGTCAACAGAAATCAAATTAACTATATCAAAGGGAAAGGAGCTTTGGTAGTGTAGTGGTTACGAATCGGGCTATGAACCAAAAGGTCAGCAGTTCGAAACTACCAGCTGTTCCGCGGGAGAAAGATGAGGCTTTCTGCTCCCGTAAAGATTTACAGCCTCAGAAATCCTGTTCAGGGTCGCTATGGGTCGGAACCGACTCGACGGCACTTAACAACAACAACAACATATCAAAGGGAAGAGATAGAGCCGGTCAATATCATCAGTCAAAATCAGGCCATTGATCAACTTTGTAACACACCACCAATTTCCCATATTCAAGTACAGGCTAAAGTTGATGAAAACTAAAAGACATCTATTGTTATTGTTAGGTGCCATCGAGTCAGTACCGACTCATAGCGACCTTAAGCACAGTAGAATGAAACACATTGCCTGATCCTGGGCCAACCTCACTATTGTTGCCATGCTTGAGCCTATTGATGCTGCCACTTGGCCAATCCATCTCACTGAGGTCTTCCTCTTTTTCTCTGACCCTCAGCCTTACCAAGCATGATATCCTTCTCCAGAGACTGGTCCCTACTGACAATATGTCCTAAGTATGAGAGATGAAGTTTGGCCATCCTGGCTTCCAAGGAGGACTCTAGCTGCACTTCTTCCAACACAGATCTGTTGGTTCTATGGGCAACCCAGGGCACTTTCAATATTCTTCTCCAACACCAGAGCTCAAAAGCATCAATTCTTCTATGGTCTTCCTTATTTACTGTCCAACTTTCACATGCATATGAGGTTATTGAAAATACCATGGTTGGGTCAAGCACACCTTAGTCCTCACGTTGGCATGTTTGCTTTTCAACACCTGAAAAAGGTCTTGTACAGTAGATTTGTCTAATGCAATACGTCTTTTGATTTCTTGACTGCTATTTCCATGAGTGTTGATAATTGATCCAAGAAGAATGAAGTCCTTGACAAATTCAATATTTTCTTCAATGATAAGAATGTTGTTTATTGGTCCAGTGGTGAGGATTTTTGTTTTCTTTAAATTGAGATGCAATCCATACCAAAAGCTGTTCTTCATCAGTAAACATTTTAAGTCATCTTCACTTTTAGTAAGCAAGGCTGTATCATCTGCATACTGCAGGTTGTTAATGAGTCTTCCTCCAATTCTGATGCCACATTTTTCTTCATAGAACCCAGCTTCTGGGATTATTTGCTCAGCATACAAGTTGAATAAGTATGGTGAAATAATACAACCCTGTCATACACCTTTCTTGTGTCCCATGTTCTGTTTGAACAACTGCCTCTTGGTCCAGGTACAGATTCATCATGAGCACAATTAAGTGTTCAGGAATACTCACACTTCACAATATTGTTCATAGCTTGTCATGAGCCACACAATCAAAAGCCTTTGCATAGTAAATAAAGCACAGAAAAACATCTTTCTGGTCTTCTCTGCTTTCAGCCAAGATCTATCAGACATCAGCAATGGTATCCCTCATTCCACAGCCTCTTCTGAATCTGGCTTGAACCTCTGGACATTATCTGCCAATGTATGATTATAGCCATTTCTTTATTACCTGTAATAAAAGTTTACTCGCTTGAGATATCAAAGAAGGGTTAATATATGACACAGCACTCAGTACATCCTACCTGAATTTAGAGACAATTTTAGATATAGATTTGATGCATTAGATACTCATGATCAAAGAACTAAGGATCTGTGGGATGACATCAAGAACATCAGATATGAAGAAAGTAAAACGTCATTAAAAAGACAAGAAATTTAGTACTTGCTACTGACTGTAGAGAAGCTTAAGTAATGATGGATTAAAAGATCTCATTAGAAATTTTCAAAGGGTATCTCATGAATACAAAATAAAGTATTATAACAAAATGTGCAAAGATCTGCAGTTAGAAAATAAAAAAGGAAGAATAGATTCAACATTTCTCAAACTGAAGGAACAGAAGAAAAAAAAATTCAATCCACATCTTGTAATATTGAAAGATTCTAATATTGCAAAATATTGAATGAAGCAGAAGAATCAAAGGAAGACAGAAGGTATATACAGAGTCACTGTTCAAAAAAAAAAAAAGGTCCATGTTAGGCAATTTTAAGAGACAGCATGTGACCAAGGACTAGTGCCACTGAAGCAAGAAGTTCAGGTTGCACTAAGGCATTGGTAAAAAAAAAACAGGCTCCAGAAATTGATGGAATACAAGTTGAAATGTTCCAACCAACTGATGGAACTCAGGAGATCCTCTCCTGCTTATCTAAAGAAATTTAAAAGACAGCTATCTGTCCAACAAACTGGAAGACATCCATGTTTGTGCACCTTCCAAAGAAAGATGTCTTAACTCAATATGGACATAATCAAATAATATCATTCATGTCACATACAATTCAAACTGCTGAAAATAATTTAAAAAATGGTTGCAACAGTACATTGGCAGTGAGCTGCCAAAATTTAACTTGGATAATAAAGAGAAAATGAAAATAAGGATATCATTGCTGATGTCAGATGGATCTTGGCTTTAAAAAAAGAGAACATTAGAATGTTTACTTGTGGTATATTTATTTGGCAAAGACATTCAATTGTGTGGATCATAACAAATTATGGATAGCATTGTGAAAAAGGGTAATTCTATACACTTAATTGCACTCATTAGCAACCCTGGTATGGCACTGTGAGTTAATGCACTGAAATGCAAAGTTGGTTTGAATTGCAAGATCAGCAGTTCAAACTCACCAGCCATTCCTTGAAAATCCCATACTGAGTCACTGTAGGTCAGAATTGTCTCAATGGCACACAACAACAATAACAAAGGATGTGTATATAGACCAAGAGGCTGTCACTTGAACAGATCACAGGATACGGAACAGTTTCAAATCAGAAAAGAGAAATGTTAGGTGTTGCGGACCGTGTAAGACTGGTCAGAGGTTCAAGGCCCTATAGGCCCGAGTGTAACAAATGAAGCCACTTGGCAGTTAATAGCAAATTGTTTTTCATCAAATTGTTTAGTCATATTTATTTAATTCCA
>NW_006408827.1:1041586-1046982 GCF_000296735.1 Chrysochloris asiatica
GTATTCTTTCACTATCCCTATCGCCACTGGATCTCCCCTCCTTGTGAACCAAACACTTGTGAACAACACAACTATGTCGAGGTCAGACCCCGACAGTTAGGATTTTATCCCTCACCATGTTTATTCAAACTGCATGCTGACTAAATAATTCAAGAAGCTGGATTATATGAAGATGAACATGTCATCAGGATTGGAGGAAGACTCATTAACAACCTGCGATATGCAGATGATACAATCGTGTTTGCTAAAAGAGAAGAGAACTTGAAATACTTCCTGATGAAGATCAATGACTACACATCAATATAAAAACAAAAATAAAAATCTCCACTACCTAACCAACAAATAACTCTTAGTAAGTAGAGAAAAGGTTGAAGTTATCAGAGACTTCATTTTTCTTCCATCCACAATCAATGTTCATGGAAATAGTAGTCAAGAAATCAAAAGATGTATTGCATTGAGTGAAATGCTACAAAAGATCTCTATAAAGTTTCATAGACCACAGATATGACTTTGAAGACTAATGTGTCCCTGATTTAAGCCAATGCATTTTTAATAGCCGCATGTGCATGTGAAGAAAGTCCAGTGGCTCTACATAATAAGCATTGGACTGTGAATAAAAAGGTCCTAGGTTCGAGACTGCCATTGGCTCCATGGGAGCAAGTTGAGGATTTCTGCTCCCTTGAACATTTAAAGTTTCAGAAACCAGCTGTGGTGCTTTAGAATAAACTGTATTGAAAGGTTGATCTGAACTGCAAGGAGGCAGCTTGAATCTACCAGCTGACAGGTTGATCTGAACTGCAAGGAGGCACCTTGAATCTACCAGCTGTTCCTTGGAAACTCTATATAGGATTACTATGAGTTGGAACCGACTTGACAGCATTTAACAACAAAAAACAACATACAGGTTTGCGATGAATCAGATGACATGAAGGTGGCACTTAACAACAACAACATGCATGTGCAAGTTAAATTATGGTGTTGGCAAAGACTACTGAAAGTACAATGGACTGACAGAAAAGCAAACACATCTGTCATTGGAGAAGGATAACCTGAATATGGTTCAGAAGTGAGGATGGCAAGACTTTGTCTCTTGTTCTTCAGACATGTGGTCAGAAGGGACAAGTATGTGAAAAAAGCCATCATGCTTGGTAAAGTTGAGGGTCATTGAAAAACAGAAAGACCTCCAGTTAGATGGATTGACACAATGGCAGCAACAATGGGCTCAAACATAACAACTGAGGATGACAGACGACTGGAAAGTATTTTGTTATGTAGTACCTAGGGTCGTTATGACCCTATGAGTTGAAATGGATTCATAGACCCCTAACAACAGCAATGAAAATGCATACTAAGCTAAATCATGTCTCCAGAGGCTCATTAATGTTCACTTCCTAGATGAGCCTTTCTTGAACTTACCAGTACTCAGGTGTGGCCTGGAAGCTGCAGATCAAGGCACAAGAATTACTCTAATGGTTA
Source organism: Chrysochloris asiatica (assembly GCF_000296735.1). NCBI lineage: Eukaryota > Metazoa > Chordata > Mammalia > Afrosoricida > Chrysochloridae > Chrysochloris > Chrysochloris asiatica. Next base: position 1,043,063 of record NW_006408827.1, read on the forward strand.
TATCTCAAATGCTAAGGAAAAACATCACTTTAATTAACCCTGAAAACGGTTACTTACCCCAAATTTATGCTTATTATAAAACTGTTAAAAGATAAATTAACTATTTTTTTTTCTCTATGAAATTCAATGAGTGACATCTTTTAAATAAAAATCTGTTTATATCTTTTGTTTTGCTATACACATCTTTATGGAGATTTTTTGCATTTTTACTTTTATATTCTCTTTTAATCATTTTATTTAGAATTGAATGATGGTTTACAGAGCAGATCATCAATTTTACATTCAGCAAATTATATACTTTGTTTCATTACAAGAATTGCAACCCACTCCATTTACCAACAGTTAACAGTATTTACCTATATTCCCTTTTGACTACTGTATTCCTCTGTCTCCTACTGCCTCATTTTTCTTCTGCTAACCTCCCTCTTGTATATTGGCCACCCTCTCACCCATGTTATCATGTGTCTAACATTTAGAACATGAATAATTTTCCCTCATCCTTACTTCCTGAAACCATTATAGACTGTTTCTTTTATCAAGAATGATTTTATTTGTACAACATTGGTCTCATACAATATTTGTCCTTTTGTATTGACTAATTTAATTCAGCATAATATCTTGCAGGTTCATCCATGTTGTGAGGTGTTTTGCAGATACATCGTTATTCTTAAACATTGTATAGTATTCCATTGTGTGTATATACCAAAGTTTGTTTATGCATTTTTCTGTTGATGGCCATTTAGGCTGTCTCCATATTTTTGATATGTCATATTGAAGGACATTATTTTCTTATCCATTCTGTTCTCTCTTGTCTCTCAACTGGTGCATTTATTCCATTGATGTTCAGTGTAATTTTCTGTAGGTATGAATTGAATGCTGTCATTTTTCTGTATGTTATTTTGTGGTGCTGCATGTTTCTGTGTCCCACATAATTTTCTGCACACGAGTTCTTTTAGTTTGTGAGTTTTCTTTTCATTTCTGTTGTTTCAATATTTACTAAATCTTTCTGATTTTCCTGTTTTGTTTTTTTCATTTTGATGTGCAGGTATATTATTTTCTTTGAGGTTAACCCTCAATTTATGAGTTTTTTTCCTTGCTTAAAATAGTCTTTTTTGCCTTGAGATTTACTTGACTTCCTTGCCATTTGGAAGTTCTGTATCTATACTATCCCCTCTTTCTGTTTTATAGTTGACTTCATTATGAATTGATATTTCTGGTTTCCTATATTTGAGGTTCAAACCCATCAGCTATTCCTTGGAAACCCTAAACAGGGTAGCTATGAGTCGGCATGTACTTGTCAGTACTTAACAACAACAGAAACAAATATTCAGTCTGGAATCCTGGTGTGCTGCTTTTGAATAAAGCACTAGACCACAAGGTCAGTTTGAAATGAAAAGTTGGCAATTCAAACACCAGCCATTCATAGGAAACACTATACAGGGCCACTCTGAGTCACAACTCACCTGAAGGCACTTAACAATATATTCAGCATTGTTTGTTGTTGTTAAGTGCCATCGAGTCGGTTCCGACCCATAGCGACCTTTCCGAGGGTGTAAATCTTTACGGGAATAGAAAGCCTGATCTTTCTCCGGTGGAGCAGCTGGTAGTTTCGAACCGCTGACCTTAAGGTTCACAGCCCGATTCATAACCACTACACTACCAGAGCTCCTTGTAGGTTTGTTTTAAATACTTTTATATCTGGATTGGAATCTTCTCATGGTACTGTAGGATAAGCAGTAGATTGCACCAGTCACTCTCTGAAACTCTATACAGGATCGTTAGGAGGTGGAACTGACATGGTAGCACTTAACAACAGCAACAACTACAGCATATCTGGATTGAATTCTGGGTGGTGTTGTCACAAATAGTAATCTCAAGTTGCTGTTGGTTCTCAGTCCAAATAACACGTGTTAGCTTTTTTTTTTTTTTTTTTGTAAAATTAGTCTGATCATTACAAACTCCTCTAATGTCTGTTTATCAGAAAATGCCCTAATTTCACCATTTTATTTGAGGAACAGCTTTATTGAGTACCTGCTTCTTGGTTGGCAATTTTTTTTTTTTCTTTCCTTTCAGAGTTTTGTATATGTCATACCTTTGCCTTCTTCTCTGATGGTTTCTGCTTAGAAATAAGAGCTTAGTTGTATTGGGTCTTCTTTGTAGATGACTTTGTATTTTTCCCTAGTTGCTCTCAAGATTCTTTCCTTGTCTTTGGTTTTGGAAAGTTTGATTATGATATATCTTGGTGATTTTCTTTGGGAGTCTATCCTGTGTGGAATTTGTTCAGCTTGTATGCTTGTCTTCTTGTCTTTCATGATGTTAGGGAAGTTTTCTTCCAACAAATAATCAACAATCTTCTCTGTACTTTTTATTTTCTTTTCATGTTCTGGAATTCCAAGTCCCATAAGTTGTTCCTCTTCAAGGTGTAACATATAAATGTAAAGCTGTCTGCAAATTATTCTCATTCTCATTTTATGATTACTCTTTTAGCATTTTAGTATTGTGAAATTTATCTTTAACCTCAATACTTTGGACTTCCATTGCTTCAGATCTATTCTTTTGGTCTTTCAATGCATTGTCCACTTCAGATATCTTAGTATTAATCTTCTGGATTTCTAGTTACAGGTTTTGTATTGTCTTAAAATGTGCATTCATTTTTGTCTGCTCATTCTTACAGTATTTTTGTGAAATTGTTCTAAGTGTTTTCCTGTATTACTGTTGCTTTTTTTTTTTCATATATTAGTCAATCATGGAGTTAGCAAAACATAATTTTTTAAAATTCTTTTTCAGTTAGCTCCATTATTTTTTATTCCCAAGAAATGTATTCTTGCTATGCATCTTGGTCATTTGTTAGAAACATTCTGTTTTTCTGTGTGAGAAAAACTTTTCTGCTGTCTCTGTGGCATTGTAGAGTTACCATACTTGTATTTAATTGATGATTGTAAATTGATGTAGTAAGGCACTATAGATTAAAGCACTGGACTCCAAGGTCAGTTTAAACAACATGGTTGGTGTTTCAAGGTCACCACCTACTCCTTGGAAACATTATATAGTATTGCTGTAAGTCAGAACAGACTCAACAACACTAACAACAACAATGTTGATGTGTTATTAAGCTCTCATCAACTGTTTCCTATGGGTATAGTTGTTGTTGTTGTTGTTAAGTGCCATCGAGTCGGGTCCGACCCATAGCGACCCTGTACAGGGTTTCCGAGGGTGTAAATCTTTACGGGAGTAGAAAGCCTCATCTTTCTCCCACGGAGCGGCTGGTAGATTCGAACCGCTGACCTTAAGGTTCGCAGCCCGATTCGTAACCACTATGCTACCAGAATAGAAATATGTACACTGTTCTGTGTTTGCTGTTTTTGAACCTCAGCTTAGGGTGGGTTTGATTGATGTTGACTGCTATCTATCATTGAGCAGGTGGTGTAGGAGCTGGTATTGCCTCTTGCCCAGCTGAATGGAGCTTCAGCTGGTATGGTTGTGGCTGGGCTGTATGGGCATGGTTGTTGTCTTCAGTCTGGAGGAAAAAATGCCTCACACACTCTCAAACAAGAAAACAAAATAGAATAAACAAATAAGGAACCAACAAGGAAAATATAAAATAATGAAGGGAAAAAGAAATAAAAACAGGACACTACCAATAAAAAAGTATATAACAACTGTAAAGAAAAAAGGACAGTAAAATGGAGCTATAGAATAGAAAACTAAAAGAAAAAGTAAAAGGAAGAAATAAAAAAGAACACTTAAGAATAATTAAAGAGAGAAACAGGAAAACAGAGCTATAGAAGAGAAAAATAAGAGAGGAAACAAAAGGAAGAAATGAAAAAAAAAAAAAAAAACACTAGGAAAACAGGGAAAGGAAGATGAAAAGAGAGTTTGTTGTTGTTGTTATGTGCCGTTGAGTCGGTTCCGACTCATAG
>NW_006408827.1:1047267-1051654 GCF_000296735.1 Chrysochloris asiatica
AATAAATAATAAAAAAAGAAAAACAGTGCAACTGTTAGACACAGGGAGGAGAAAAATCTAGGGGTGTCCTACAAGCCAAGGAGATCACAAGTTGGGTATGGGAGAGATATAGCTATAGAATTTCTGGCCCTAGATGGAGTTCCTTTTTTTCTTGGGTGTTACATATGTTCAGGGCACTCAATCCATTAATAGTTCATGGAGGCCTTTAATGGAGCTGCTTTCAGTGTTTATTAGGACCACAGAACAACTGTGGGCAAGGTGATTGGTTACAAACTGATTTGGTCACTCTGTGTATTTGGTAAGTGTGGAGCTGAGCTTGTCTGAATCCAGGCACCAAAATGGTACACCAAAGTGTCACATCTGGCCTCCACCTCACACTGTCATCAATCCCAACCACCTAACTCTGAACTCCAGGATAACAGGATCTGCACTGGAGGTGGATGAGAGTGGACGTTCACCACCTCTCTAGTTACTGGGGAACAGAGAGGTAGGGAGGAGTGAAGAAGGAATTGAACCTTTCTTTTCACCTGTGTGAATCCATTCTGTCAGGCCATCTTCTGCCAAAGCAGTTCATTAAAGTTTAAGATGGTCGTGCTTAGTCTTTGCTCTGTCTTTGCTCAGCTTCTCCTTTCGTCAAACACTCAATCCACTTTTGTAAACTTTTCTATGAAGTTCTGCATTGCAGAATTTTCTTCTGGGTTTGTGTCATTTGGTCTCAGGTATCATTGCTGTAGAGGGTGCAAGTAGTGCATCTGCCATCTTGTTGGAAGTCCTACTTTTATCTTCTTAATGTCAATTCTATTAATTTTAACAATTAAATTGTGATGTGTTATTTATGATTGCTGGCAATAATACTTCAACTTTCATCATCAAAGTTTCAGTTCACATTTCATCATTACTTAATGCATTGTATCTTCCTATGATTACGGTATTGTTGTTGTTAAGTGCTGTCAAGTTGGTTCCAATCATAGCAACCCTGTATAGGGTTTCCAAGGAGCAGATGGTGAGTTTGAACCACCAATTTTGTGGTTTAAACTGACCTTGCTGTCCAGTGCTTAACTCACAGTGCCACACCAGCAATATTTTTTCTCATGTCTTTTGAGAGTTTATAATAGCAATTTCCAATCTTACATTGATTACCTTATCTTATAATATGGGGTCATGGTTTCATGCTGAAGTATAAACACTGGGCTGCTAATTTCAAAGGTGATTGAAACCCTCCAGCTACTCTTGAAAAACGCTACACATGACCCCTACTAGTTGGAACTGACTCAATGGCACTTAACAACAGCAACAACATCTTATAATCATAATAAAAAATTGAATATCATCTCAAATTAGTCAAGTTTAAGATGTGTTTTACTCAGAAGTCTAAGAAAAACAGAACTAGTTTCAGACAGATACATAGGTAAATCTTTTTTGCACAGAGTCTGTGATCCTGTAGAAAAGAGTTGTTGTTAAGTGCTATTAAATCAGTTCCAACTCATAGAGACCCTGTATAAGTTTTCCAAGACAACTGGTTAGTTTGAACTGTAAAGTTTGTAGACAACAGTCTAGTGCTAATCCTATGGCGCCACACCAAGACTCAAGCACAAGACTGTCAGAAATTCTAGTATGTTATCTGACCTACTTATTTCAACTTGTCAGCCTCTGAAAAAGTAGGAACTAATGAGGCTCGTGCTTGCGAATCAGGATGCTAACCTCAAATTTGGCAGTTTGAAACTAACAGTTGTTCTATGGAAGAAAGATGAGGCTTTCTGCTCCTGTAAAGATTTCAGCCTCGGAAACCCTGTGCAGTGTCATTATGAGTTGCATCCGACTCCGCCGTACTTAACAACAACAATGTCTCTCTTTTGGATAAGCACTGAACCACATGGTTGGTTTGAACTGCAAGGTTGGCTGTTAAAACTCACCAGCCACTCCTAGAAAACTCTACACATGGTTGCTATGAGTTGGAAATGACTCTATGGCACATAACAACAGCAACAATTGCTCCCCCCACCTTACAGCTACAAAAAAAAGGACTTATTTCCAAGAAAGTTCACATTCATAGGCTAGAATCATATCATTTTGGGGAACAAAATCCAATTAATAACATAGGGCTTATCAAGAACTCTCTGTGTCATAATTGACCTAGTTTCTACAATGTTATGATAGTAGTTCTGTACCATTAATCATGGCTTTCATGGCAATATTTTCATCTTACTCCTAAATCAAGGCAAGCAGTACTTACCTGAGGACTTACTCATCACTTCTAAACTCTGACATTGTACACATTGCCTCATAAAAGTTAGACTGGACTCAAATTTGTAGCAATTAATTTATCCAACTACAACTTGTCTATTAGTTTGTCACAATCTGTTGACTTTCATGTTGCTGTGATTCTGGAAGCTATGCCACGGGTATTTAAAATAACAGCAAAGTTATCAATGGTGGTAAAGTTACAACTCAACTTCCAGACAAAACAGACTAGGAAAAGGGGAGATGGATTTATGAATAGCAGAAGAACACAGTCAGCACCAGAATATTAAATACTGAAACATGATGAAGAGCACCAGAATATTGTCAGGTATAGTGCAGGAAGATAAACCCTTCAGGGTGGAAGGCACTCAAATTAAGACTGGGAAAGAGTTGCCTCCTCAAAGTAGGTTGACTTTGATGATGAAATGGAGTAAAACCTTTGAGACCTTCATTTGCTGATGGGACACAACTCAAAATGAAGAGAAACAGCTGTAAGAATCTGTTAATAATAACATGGAATGTACAAACTATGAATCTAGGAAAATTAGAGATTGCCAAAAATCAAATGAAACACAAAACATCAATATTCTAGGCAATAGTGATCTGAAATGGACAAGTTTTGGCCATTTTGAATCTGAAAACCACATGCCAAGAATGAAAAATTAAAGAGGAATGACATTGCATTCATTATCAAAAAGTGCCTATTAAAATCTGTCTTAAAGTATAATGCTTTGTGTGATAGAATAATATCCATAAGACGACAAGAAATACCAGTTAATATCAATATTATTCAAATTCACATACCACCCACTAAAGACATTGATGATAAAATTGAAGAATTCTACCAAGTTCTTCATATTAAAATGGATCACACATGTAATCAAGATGCATTGACAATTAATGGTGATTAGAATGCAAATGTTGGAAACAAAGAAGAAGGATCAATAGTTGAAGAATTTGACCTTGGCTATAGAAACAATGTTGAAGATTGCATGATAGAATTTTGCAAAACAGTTGACTTCCTCAAAGTAAATACCTTTTTAAAACAGCACAAAAGATGACTATACACCTGTACCACACCAGCTGTAATATGCAGAAATTAAATTGACTACATCTCTGGGAAGAGACTGTGGGAAAACTCCATATCATCAGCCCGAACAAAACCCGGGGAAGACAGTGGAATAGACCATTAGTTGTTCCTATGCAAATTCAGGCTGAAACTGAAGAAAATTAAATTAAGTCCATGACAGCCAAAATATAGCCTTGAATATATGCCACCTGAATTTATATACCATCTCAAGAACAGATTTGATTCACTGAACACTAAAGACCAAAGACAAGAAGAACTGTGGAATGACATAATACAGGAAGAAAGCAAAAGGTCATTAAGAATATAATAAAAAAGGAAAAGATAAAGATATGTCATAAGAGGCATTGAAATTTGCTGTCTAATGTAGAGATGATAAAGCAAATGGAAGAAAAGAGAAGACAAAAGAGCAAAATGTAATATTTCAAAAGGGCATCTAGAGAAGACAAAGTCAAATGTCATAAAGAATTGTACAAAGATCTGGAGTTAGAAAAATGGAAGTAAGTGTTAAGTATTCCTCAAGCTGAGGGATCTGAAGAAAAATTCAAGTCTCAACTTGCAATATAGAAGGATTCTATGGCAAAAACACTGAATGCTAAAGAAAGCATCAAAAGAATATGTCAGGAACACAGAGTCACTGTACTAAAAAGAAATGGGTGATATTTTTCCATTTCAAGAAGTACCATATAGTCAAGAACGAGTGATACTGAAGAAAGAAGTCCATGGTGCATTGAAGACATTGGCAAAGAAAAAGGCTGTGGGAAATACAGGAATGCAAATAGAAATCTTTCAACAAACGGATGCATCACTGGAGGCACTCACTCATCTTGTGAAGAAATTTGGAAGACAACAACCTGGTCAACTGACCTGAAGAGATCCATATTTGTGCCCATTCAAATAGAGGTGACCCAACGGAATGCGATAAATCATTGGACAATATCACTGATATCCCATGCAAGCAAAATTTTGCTAAAGATTATTAAAAAATGGCTTAAACCATATATTGAAAGAGAATCAAACACAAATCAAAAGAGTATGTAGAAAGAGAATACCATGGCC
>NW_006408827.1:1052965-1054198 GCF_000296735.1 Chrysochloris asiatica
CTAAGGTCCCAGTTGACAAGTAGCAGAGCTATCAATATAACTCAATTCTCTGACTCCAATGCTTACAATTGCTAGGCCATGCTCAAGTGGTTTGTAAGTATGAGTCAAAAAGTACTACTATAAATTCATAGAAACCATTTTTAAAAAATATCAAAATAGAGTTATTGTTTCTCATCATGTTCTACGCTTAAGCCTAAACACTTCTATTATGAAAGTTAACAGGTTAGAAGTCATGGTCAGAAAATGCACAGGGCACACCTCCTTCAGTTAGAACAATCTCTCCTCAGTCATGCCCACAGGCAGCCCTCTTTTTGTCCATGTAAATTTAACAAAGCTCTTTTAGGCTGCTGATAAATGCCCTCAGGACACACCACTTCACCATAAGCTTCAGCCTGAAGGCACTCGTATAATTCAGTGGGTCAGCAAACATAGCCAACCCCTTGCCTTCAATCAAATGCTCCGGTGCACCTCACTCTGCAAGTAAGCTTCCTGCCTAAAGTCATTCAGCTTTACTTGCTCAATGGGCTAGGAAGCTCACCACTTTGTCCCATAATCTGACTCTTGGTTCTATTCCTGCTGTTCCTCTGCCACTACTCTGGTGTCACAGATTTCTGTCCCTCAGTTAAAGAGGGTAAATGTGCAGGGATCTCTGGGTCCAAAGAATGTGCTCCACTCCTGACTGTTCTTTAATGATAGTGAGACCCATCCTCCCTTATCTCATTTTAGAACCAGCAGAATGGCAAAATTGACCTGTCACAATTGACTCTATTAACAACCACTCCAAGCTTAATGATATAATCCATTAACATCTAACTGCCTCCCCGCCCCCCCCTCATACCTTTTCTTACTCATGTCTATCAGGAAAAAAAGTAGTTTGGTGGGAGTTACAATGAAAATGGCTGACTAGAGGAGACATCTAAAGCAGTTCACCACACCACACCTCGCTTGTGGTGCTCCTTCTTATATACTTATCTAATTCTTGGTTGAAAATTGAGCCATTAGGGTGATTTCAGTTACAGACCTGAAGAGCCATAGTCTTCAGGTTCCACTCATGTATTTGACCAGTAATCCTGGTCTTTTTTATGATTTTAAGTTTTATTCCATAGTTTCCCCCATGCTATCCAGGGCCTTCTACAGTGATCCCTTTCAGAGCAGTTGGTAGTGATAGCTTGACACCATCTAGTACTGGTTATCAGTCATGAAAGCTTATATTCACCTGTCCCATTAGTCCAC
>NW_006408827.1:1054418-1055030 GCF_000296735.1 Chrysochloris asiatica
ACTCTTCTTTCCTCTGGATAGGAAGAAACCAATAGTTGCACCTTGGATTGCCATTCATGAACTTTTAAGATCCCAGCCACTATTAACCAAAGTACGATGTAGAACATCGTATTTGTGGAATGTTATACCAATTGGTCAAGGTGTCCCCAGGGACTATGGTACTAAGTCCCCAGTACCAGCAATTTATTCCTTCAAGGAGCTTGGTACTGTATAAGAAGTTTTCATGACTGCCCCCCTGTATGCACCTCTATATTCAAGGCTATGTTTACAGTAAAGGTAAAAGTTGTTGCTAGGTGCTATTGAGTTGGCTCTGACTCATAGTGACCCTATGCATAACAGAATGAAGCACTGCCCTATTCTGCACCAACTTATTTATATAAAGTTAATAATTCATTTTTCTTATTAAAGAGTGATGGAATTTGGACTAGGATTTCATTATATCTAGACATTTTTGCAATGTTGTCTTCCTATCCATGCGTATGGTATATTCTTTTATTTATGTATTAGACCTAGATTTTAAAAACATAAATAATAGGGGACTTCAAAAAGTATGTGGAAAAACTGGAATTAAAAGACAATGGAATTTTCCATGAACTTTTTAAAGCCCACTCA
>NW_006408827.1:1056336-1063484 GCF_000296735.1 Chrysochloris asiatica
AGCCATTGAGGCAAGTTCAAATGGGTACTATCTTAAAATTTGGGCATTCTTGTGTGTCTCCTCTCACTTCATATCAGCTGGATGCTTCACTCTCAGCTCTAGTACTCTGTGGTTATGTCCTTGTCCATGGGCTCAGGATTCCCTAGGTCAACCACACTTTGGGCCAACCAGCCTTTCTTCTTCTCTTTCTCATCTCCAGATCTATGGAATGTGGTTGAACTCAGGCCATTTCTTCATTGCTGCCTTTCCCCTTTTCCACTCATCAGTAGACCAACATGGTCATCAGAAAGCTTACATGACTGTTCATGTGTTCCCTTAGAGTTTCAGCCTTAGAGGGGGGTTTGTCCTGAAGGGACTTGATTGCTTCTCTTGATGGCTCCCTAGTGAACAACTTGCTTGTTCAATCATACTGCCAATTTTGTTTTGGATTTTTTTTCTGCTGATCTGTCCTTGAAGATGTATCTTGTGCTGTTCTAGATGTTCCAGGCTGGTCTGTTTGTCCTTTCTAGTGGGAATGTCCCACCTCAGAAGGTTCTGGATGGGGTTCAGAATTCCACCTAAGGTCCTATACACTTCAAAGACTCTGCAAGAGGCCTATTTCAGTGGGCAAGTTCTAGCACTTCTTTTAGGTATTCCAATCAGTTATAGGCAGAAGATGGGCTTACAGGCTTCTGTAATCATGTCGCCCAATATTCCTTTCTATCCCACTCAAGTGTCAATTTTACAATAGCAGCAAGTGAAACTCATATTCATAATACAGACAAGCATCTTAATATTATTTCCCCTCTTCAGATTATGCCTTGATCCGTATATCACAGATTCCTGCTATTCTAAGATTGAGCATATATCACTGTTTACCTCTGTCCCATTTAGCCATGGAAACCTGCCTCCACTTGAGTTTTGCTAAAAATTTGATATTACTCATAATATCAATTTTTTTCCCGTGTCACAAAAATATATTTTTTTGAAAATGCACTAATGAACCTTAGCCAATGCATTACTGAGCAAACTTGTCTGCAGCAATTCAATTATCAGAGACATATGTAAACATGTTTTGATTAGAATAAACCCATACACATATAAACTTGGATCCTAATGGAAATGCTTTTTAACCATCTATCTTTAAAATGAGATACATGACACATTTGTTCATTTATTCTGATTGTCAAGTTATAATGCAAAAACAATGTGCAAATTATTCTACATAAGGGCTTCTGATATCTTATCATCAAATTGTAAGATAATGGAATTTTCCCCAAAACTTACTATAGCCCCCTCCTACTTACTTTGAACATGAATAACTCCTAGCTGTTGTTATTTTTTCATATCAATAAAAGCTGGTTAAAATTAACCCTCATCATTACACATGTATACTCTATGTGATTCTGGGATTGTAGATGACATGGTGGGTTTAAAACAGTATCTTTCTTCTCTCCTTTTCACAGTGAAAAGAAAGTGTCCCAGTCATGTGACTCAGTGTGATCTACATCCTGATCATATTGACTGGATTCATGACTCACACTGAATACATCATCCTTCTTTTCTGCGGTTTTACATATGGATAGAAACTTTGTTGTTAGGTGTTTTTATGTCAATTCTGACTCATAGCAACTCTATGCACAACATGATGAAACACTGCCTAGTCTTGCACCGTCTTCACAATCATTGCTAAACTAGAGCCCATTGCTGATGCCATTGTGCCTATCAATGTCACTGGGGATTTTCCTAATTATCCCTAATCCACCACTTTACCTAACATGAGCTCCTTCACCAGGGACTGGTCCCTTTTGACATTATGTCTGAATTATGAGAGACGAAGTCTTGCCATCCTGGCTTCCAAGGACCATTTTGATTATACTTCTTCCAGAACTGATTTGTATTTTTTTCTAGGAGTCCTGGTGTAGCACTGTGGGTTAATGTGCTGGACTGCAAAGTTGGTTTGAACCACAAGGTCAGCAGTTTAAGCTCACCAGATGCTCCTTGGAAACTCTATATAGGATAGATAAGGGTCATAACCAACTTGAGAGCACTTAACAACAACAACTTGGTACTTTTCAATTATTTTCCAACACTATAATTCAAAAGCATCAATTATTCTGTAGGCTTCCTTATTCACTGTCCAAATTTTACATGCATATGAGGCTATTGAAAATATCATGGCTTATGTCAGGTGCACTTTAGTCCTCAAACTAACATCTTGGCTCTTGTATGCTTTAAAGAGATCTGAGCAACAGATTTGACTGATGCACTACATCATTTTGATTTCATTGATTTTTGTTTTTTGTTTTTTCACCCGGGACAAAGCTTAGTTTTCTTTGTTGTGGTTGTTGTTAGGTGCCATTGAATCAGTACTGCCTCATATCAACCCTATGCACAACAGAATGAAACACTGCTCCGTCCTGGGCCAACCATCGTTGTTTCACCTGAGCCCATCGCTGCCACCACTGTGCCAATCCATCCTGCTGAAGTAAACTGGATTGGGTCTTTTTTTTCTCTGACCCTTCACTTTAGCAAACATGGGATCTTTCTCCAATGACTGGTCCCTCCTGATAAAATATGTTCAAAGAATGAGAGACAAAGTCTGGTCATCCCGACTGCCAAGGAGCACCCTGACTGTACTTCTTCTAATACCCATCTGTTGTTCTTTTAGTATTCCATGGTATTTTCAATATTCTCCTCCAACACCACAGTTCAAATGCATCAATTCTTCTTCAGTCTTCCTTATTCACTGTACAACTTTTGCATGCAAGTGAGTTTATTGAAAATACCATGGCTTGGGTCAAGCACACATTATTCTTCAAGTTGACATCTTTGCTCTTCAACACTTTTAAACAGGATTGCCTAATGCAATATGTTGTTTTATTTCTTGAATGCTGCTTTCATGAGTGTTGATGGTTGATATGAGCACAGCGAAGTCTTTGACAACTTCTAGCTTTTCTCCATTTATATGTTAGTTTATCATACAAGGTGGCTTGGGTGTTGCTGTGATTCTGGAAGCTATGCCATGGGTTTTTAAAATACAGGCAGGGTCACTCAGAGTGGACAGGTTTTAGCTGAACTTCCAGATGAAGATAGGCTAGGAAGGAGAGATGGACTACTTCCAAATATTTAGTTATGGAACACTTTGTGAACAGCAGTGCAACACTGCCAATATCATATTATTGAATATTGAAACATGTTGAAGAGCACTAGAATATTGTCAGATAATAGTGTCAGAAGATGAGCTTCTCAGTTGGAAGTCACTCAAAATACAACTGGAGAAGAACTGCTTATTTAAAATAGAGTTGACCATTATGATGTGAATGAAGTAAAGCCCTCAGGACCTTTATTTGAGGATGGGCCACAACTCAAATGAAGAGAAACAACTGAAAGTCTCCATTAATAATCAGAGAATGGAATGTACAAAGTACAAATCTTGGAAAATTGGTAATTGTCAAAAATGAATTTAATGTATGAACATTCACATCCTAAGCATTAGTCAGTTGAAATTGACTGGTATTGGCAATTTGAACATGAGAATCACATGGTTGATATGCCAGGAATGACAATTGAAGAGAAATGGTGTCACATTCATCATCAAAAAGAACATATCAAAATAAAATTGTGTTTATACTCATTGTAAAGCACATGATTTGGGGCTACAGGATAGGTCTTTGGGAAGAAGAGACTTAAGCCCACAGAAGTCAGTGACAGAGGAGCAGGGTAAGAAAAGGGAAGGGCCAGTGAAGAGGGGGCCCTTGAGTGCCCTTCATGCCTGGACCCTAAACTCAGTAGACTTCTTTGCATGTGAGCTTGGGTCAATCTATATCCCTTAGGCAGAAGAGCTGCAGTTGTGTTCAGGGTTTGGTCTTGGATACAGCAATTCCAGAGTCCAGCAAGTCCTGCCACACCAAGGGTCAGGCCTCCAACAATGGCCATGCCCATCAGTCCATGTTTCATCATGGCCTTGTCAATGAGATGTGTTAGTTCCTTGCCCTAGTTGTTCTGGGACTCTGTCTGTAGCTGCCTTCAAATAAACTGTTGGGTATTTTCATATTTCTTAAGCCAGTAGTTCCCCACATCCTGGTAGAAGACACCATTTCTCCTCCTTGCTTCCTTTTGACAACAGTTCCTTCAACAGCCCTATGTCATAGTTATATTTGCTCTGCAGAAGACACCATGCATGTTCAAGTTGCATGCTCAAGGACACAGACCCTGATGCTGGCAGGTCCTAAATTTATTTTCAAACTTTATCAGATTGTCCACAGACAACGGCTCATTTAGGATGGCCTCTATGGCCACCTTCCCAGCAGTTATCTCATCAGACACTATGGAGCTAGCATCTCCATGGACCACCGAAAAGGGCAAAGAGCACTTCTGGTCATCCTCATTTGATTTCTTGATTGCTGCTTCTGAGAGTGTTGATGGTGTATCCAAGCAAAATGAAGTCTTTGACAACGTCAGTATTTTCTCCAATTATCATGATATTATTTATTGCTAAAGTGGTTAGAATATATATATATTTTAAACAAAAGACTGTGATCTTTATAAATATACTGTTGTTGCTGTTGTTAAGTTCCACAGAGTCTTTTCTGACTCATAGCTACCATATATACTTTTGTCCAAGGAGAAGCTGGTGAGTTTGAACAGCTGACCTTGCAGTTCAACGTGACCTGGCAGTCCAGGACATTTTCCTGTAGGGCATATCAGGACGTATACAGATACTGTTGTTGTTTTTTTGATATGCCAACAAGTCAGTTCCAACTTATAGTGACTCTGTATAGGGTTTCTGATTAGCAGCTGGTGAGTTTGAACTGCCAACCTTGTCATTCAAACCAACCTTGCTGTCTAGTACTTATACCATAGTGCTACACCAGGATACAGAAAATTCTCATTTCTAGCTGGGGACCATAAAAAGATAAATAGATTTAAAAGTCTGGAGCAATACTTCTTCTCCCAGCTAATTAATGAAGGAAATAAATTCATTTTCTCAAAGTCATGTTAGCTTTTGTAATGGATAGAGAAACAGAATACTTAAATTTCTACCTATTTAATGCTGCTGAAAGAAAATTAGGGTAAGTTTACTAGTTCAGGTTTTCTCACAGGATATTCCAAAGAACTCTTACATCAAATAATCTATAGAAATTTGTTAAAATTATTATTGTTTGTGCCTCATCTCAAATATAGAGAATCAGTATGTCTAAGCAAATTGATAGAATTCATTGACATGAACCTGATGCCACAGTAGAACTACATTTAAGCAACTGTACGAATGAATCAAAAGACATTATCCTAAGTAGAAAAAGACATCCTCATAAGCTGACATATTGTTTGATTGCATTTGCATGACATTCTGCAAAATACAAATACATAGTGACAGAAAACACATCAGTTTGTCATGGACTGGGGACATGGGAAACAGCTGACAACAAAGAACATTCTAGGAAATGGGAGCTGGTGTTTTAGAAATATTCTACGTCTTGACTGAGCTGGTATTTGCATAATGGTTTGTATTTACCTACACTCATAGAACTAAAAACAAAAAGTCATTTTCATAGCATTTAAGTTATACCTCACTTTAAATAAGTTAAACTTAAGAACTTGATTGTTTTTAGTTTGTATTGTCCCTTGTATCTTCTGACATTAATGTTGTTGCTATTTTCTCTTGATTCATAGATAATTTACATATCTGTAGCTTTATCTTAGAGTTTAGGTGTGGTGCTGTAGAATAAACACTAGACTGTCATACAAAAAATCAGCAATGAAAATCCATCAGCTAAACCTCTGAAACCCTGTACAGGGTTGCTATAAGTCAGACCCAACAAAGGGCACTTAACAACAACAATAACAACAGCAATCTTTGTATTAAGCTGTATCTATTATTATTATAAAGTGTCCAGTGTTGTATTTAATGCTTTGTCTTAGTTCATTATTTCACATTATGTAATAATACAATTACTATTCATCTTTCATATTTATATGTATTTGTTTCATATCCCATCATCCATATCTCAATATACAATATTACACAATAAACTTCCTTTTAGATTATCTTGTATTAAACATTTGTTGTTGTTGTTAAGTTCAATATATTTAGATACCTAGTCTTTAACATTTTTTTTCCATAAGTAAGCTTAATATCTTTCCCAAACGGTTTGGGATAAGATGAAGGATGTACGATCATATTGCTTCTTTGTGGCATATTGAACACAGAGAGGAGGGAAAATGACAAATATTCTACCTAAGGGCTATCTCTGCTACTAAAATATACTGCAGCTTTTTTCTGGCAGTTAGAAAACAAAAGTAAAATCCTTTCTACATTGCTAAAATTGCTTATGCCCATTTGACTGTTTATGTCTAAATGCACTTGACAGTGTTGATGATCAGTGAGAAATGTTGCTGCGGCTGTAGCCTCAGAGATTTCTGAAAATTATACCCTGATAGTAAGGAAAGACCCAAGTTTAGTTATATAATCCTAAAACATGCATTTCATTTAATGCATGTAAAAGGAACCATATGCTTCACTGAATGCAACGATAAGTTATAAACCACCCATGAAAAAAAAAGCAACAAGGAGGAAACAGCGAGTTAATAAAAATCAAAATGCAAGGCTAAAATAAAGTAAACCAACTGTGCTTTCATTTCCTTATATAGTTTATATTTCTATTTTTATGGAAGTCTACATAGAAGGAGTTCACTGTTTTTCCTATGTGTTCTAATTTGGACTTGGTTTTAAGAAACACATTATGATGCATGAGATTACTCTAATTATATGGTTATATTGTTTTGTTTTGTTGTTCTAGAATACAGATATTGCATTTTAGTTATGGTAGACAAAGAAATACAACTAGAATGTTTCTTATAAGGGATATTAGTGAGATTTCACCTTCTCTTCTCTGGAAATGTTTTAAGAAGGGATCAGTCTGCGGAGCATCACATCATCCATCGCATCATCCTTAGTAAAGAAGGTCACCAAAAAACCAGAAAACACTCAATAAGATGTATTGACACAGTGGCTGCAACAATGGGTTCAGATGTCATGCAGGACCCAAAGGAGTTCTGTTTTGCTACATGTATGGTCACTATGAGGCCATATCTGACTCTTTGGTACCTAACAAATGAGCAACAACACACACACACACAGACAAACACACACACACACACACACA
>NW_006408827.1:1063926-1078306 GCF_000296735.1 Chrysochloris asiatica
TGTTCTATAGGTACTAACTTTCTGAGTTTGTAATAAGTAATTATTTTATTATCTTTTACTATTCAATGACATTTTGAAAAATAAGAGATTATTTAAGCAAAAGTCATGAAAAAGACAGGAAAGAAATATAAGTCCAAAATTAATATCAGAAGAGACTCTGAAACATAATCTTGAAAATGGAGAGATAAATGCAAATGGAAAAAAGTTTGTAAAGCTCAAGAAGACAAAGTAAAATATAGTAATGAAATGTGCAAAGACCCAGAATTGAAAATCAAAAGGGAAGATCATGCTCAGCAGCATTTCTCAAGATGAAAGAACTGAAGACAAATTCAAGGCCTGCCTTACTATATTGAAGACCTCTATGGGCAAAATACTGAATGATACAGAAAACATCAAGAGTAAATGGAAGATATATAGAGTCACTGTACCATAAAGCAATGGCTGATGTTCAATCATATCAAGATTTATTATATAATCAAGAGCCAAATGTACCAAAGGAAAAAGTCTTGCATTGAAGGCCTTGGTGAAAAACAGGCTTCAAGAATTGACAGACTACAAATTGAAATATTTCAACAAACTAATGCAACACTGGAGGCGATCAGTCATCTATGCGATATTTAAGAGGCAGCTAGCTACTTGGCCAACTTATTGTAAGAAAGCCACATTTGTGCCCATTTAAAAAAGAGGTGACTCAATGGAATGAAGAAATCAACAAACAATAGCATTAAGATCACACGCAAATAAAATTTTGATGAAGATTATTATGAAATGTTTGCTACATTATATTGACAGGGAGCAGCCAAAATACAAGCCAGAATGAGAAGGACTTGAAATGAGGGATATTATTGCTGATATTAAATAGATTTTGGATAAAAGCACAGAACAACAGAAAGATGTTTAAGTGTGCTTTATTGACTTTGAATAGGATTTTTAGTAGGTAGATCATAACAAAATGGGTGAAATTACTAAGAATGAATATCCCAGAACACTTAATAGTCCTCATGAGGAACCTATACATAGAACAAGAGGCAAACATTGGAACAGAATGAACGAATACTGAATGTTTCAAAATGAAGAAATGTGTGCATTTCTTCATATTTTGTAGAAGAAATGTTGTATCCTTTCATCATATTTATTCAATCTATATACTGAACTGCACAATGAATAAAGAAGACTTTAGAAGAACTGATGCATTTGACTTGTGGTGTTGGAGGAGAATATTAAAAGAATGATGGACCACCAAAAGAACAAACAAATCTGTGTTGGAAGAAATACAGTCCGAATGTTCCTTAGAAGCCAGGATGGACAGATTTCATGTCTCATACTTCAGACATATTATCAGGAGGGATACATCCCTGGAGAAAGATATCATGTTTAGTAAAGCTGAGGGTCAGAAAATAAGGAAGCCCCCTAAGGAGATGGATTGGCACAGTGGCAGCAGCAATGAAGTCAAGTGTAACAATGAATATGATGTTGGCATAGAACCAGGCAGTGTTTCATTCTGTTGTGCATAGGGTAGCTATGAGTCAGTATTGACTTGACAACATCTAATAACAATAACAACATATGCTGAGCATATAATCTGAGAAGGTGGATTATGTGACGAAGAATATGACATCAAGATTGGAGGAAGACTCCCAACCTGCAATATGTTGATAGAACCTTGCTTGCTGGAAGTGAAGAGAATTTAAAATACTTACTGATGAAAATCAAAGACTATAGCCTTCAATATGGATTACACCTCAATGTAAAGTATACAAAAATACCTCACAACTGGACCAATAATTAACATCATGATAAATGAAGAAAAGATTAACATTGTCAGACTTCATTTTGTTTAGATCTATAATTAACAGTCATGGAAGTAGCAATAAAAAAAACTCAAAGGATGTATTGCATTAGACAAATCTGCTGCAAAAAAAAAACAACCTTCTTAAATGTGCTCAAGAGCAAAGATATCAGTTTGAGGACTAAGGTTTGTCTGACCCACACCATGATAATTTCAGTTACCTCATATTATATGAGAATTGAACAATGAATAAGGAAGATGTCAGTAGAATTTATGCATTTGAATTATGGTATCAGAGAGGAATATTGAAGGTACCATGGACTGGCAGAAGAACAAACAAATTTATCTTAGAAGAGCTGCAGTCCAAGTGTTCCATGGAAGCACTGTGAATCTCATCAGGATTGGCCAGTATGTAGAGAAGTATATAATGCTGGGTAGAATGAATGGTCAGTAAAAAAGAGGAAGACCCTCAATGAGATGAATTGTCACAGTGGTACCAACAACGACCTCAAATGTAATCACAATTGTGAAGATGGCAAAGGATCAGGCATATTTCATTCTGTTGTACATAGTGCAGCTATGAGCAGGAAATGACTCTACAAAACTTAACAACAATAGCAACACTTATTTTTATTTGATGTGAGATTTTTCTCTTATCAGATAATAAGATAAAAAGTTTCCCTTTATAAGAATATCAAAATGAAATTGTTGACTTTTATTCACTTATATCCATGGCTTAGTATCATAATAACCATTTCAATACATGTCTTCCCTATAAAATAGTTAATCAGAAAATTCCCACATCTGCATGACATTTATAAGAAGTTGAGCTCTATTTACTCAGAAGTACTAAAATCTCTAAAGTACAATTTCAAAAGGACCCAAGCAAGAAGAAATTAGAAATCAGAGTAATGTAAAATGTTAAGATTGGAAAAGAGGAACAGAAGGGGTCAAACTTGAAGAATTTTCTTTAAAACTGTTGAGTTACCACTGAGAGAAACATCTGGAAGATGATTACTGCATTAATTTATTTATTAGGAAAACATTTATTAAAGTTATTTAAGTTTCCTCGAATCCTACATTGGAGTCCTGCTGTGACATTGTAGGGTAAGTACTGGACCTCAAGGTTTGAACCTTAAGGTTAGCTGTTCAAATCCACCAATCGCTCCTCAAAAAAACCCTTTACAGGGTCACTATGAGTTGGAACTGACTTAACAGCACTTAATAGCAACAGGGTCCTACATTAACTTAAGTGAAACTTAATATTACTAATTTAAGTGAAGCTAAAGGCTACACATTTAATGTAGGAATTTAAAAAAAAAGTATTTAAAAAAAAGAAGGAAGGAAATTTAAATATCTTTAAATTACTTTCTTAAAGGAAAGTTTAGATCATTAGGCAAAGGATTCAGTTCAAGCCATTTCAGAAGCCATGGCTTGAACTGAATCCTTTGCCTAATGATCTAAACGTTCCTTTAAGAAAGTAATTTAAAGTCATTTAAGTTTCCTTCCTTCTTTTTTTAAAATACTTTTAAAAAAATTCCTACATTAAATGTGTAGCCTTTAGCATCACTTAGATTAGTAATATTTTCACTTAAGTATATCTAGGGATATATGAGATTTCTAAGTAATATTAATATTGCATTTTACCTTTCCAAGACATTTGAGAGACAGTTACTTAGTAAGATCCATATTTATGTCTATTCCAAAAGGAGGTGACCCACAGAATGTGGAAATCATTGAAAAATATCAATATCACATGCAAGTAAAATTATACTGAAGAAATTTCAAAAACAACTGTAACAATGTATCAAAAGAGACCTGCCAAAGATTCAAGCTGGATTCAGAAGAGGAGACATGATTGTGGTGGTTATGTGTCATGGAGTCAGGGCCAAGACATAGTGACCCTGTATAGGGTTTCCAAAACAGAAAGAGAAGGGATGGAGGACAACGACCACAGAGGCACCTGTACAGGAAAAGAAGGGGATGAGGAAATAATTCCCATAGCAACATCCAATAGCAACGTCAGAACCAACTCGATGTTACAACAAAAATAACAGCAGCAGCAAAATGTTACTTGAATGTAATATAAATGATATTGTTCAATGATGTTTGCATTCTGTTGGGTCACATTTCTTTGTAATGGGCACAAATATGGATCTCCTCCAATGTGCTGGCCACATAGCTGTTTTCCAAATTTCTTGGCATAAACATCAGTTTGTTGAAACATATCAATTGCTATTCTTTTATTTCTTGAAGTCTTGTTTTTAAAAAATGTTTTCAGTCCAGCTTGGATTTCTTCTTTCAATACCATTAGCTCTTGTTCATTTGATGCATCTTAGAATAATTAAACATTAATTAATGTATTTTGGTATAGTGACTTGATGTGTGTATTCCTTCCATCTTCTTTGAATGGAAACAGGGACCCACTCCAACCAAGAAATAAGAGCCAGGAGTGGTGGACTGAATGATTTGTACCCGGGGACTCTGCACTAGGAAGCTCCTAGATCCAGGGAACAATTGATATTTAGATACATGGAGATCTCTAAGGATTGCTAGGCCCACTAATGCTGAAAGGAGACAAGGCTCTCTCCCTAGAGCTGGTACTGTTAATTCAGGCTTCTAGCCTTCCGAACTATGAGATAATAAATTTCTCTTTATGAAAGCCATCCACTTGGGGATATTTCTGTTATAGTAGTACTAGGTAACTAAGACAGAATTCTAAAAATTCTTCCTTTCATATGTATCTGACATAAAGATATGGTTTTGAAGATCATTACCTAGTAATAAAGAGTCAGATCTAGGTGATGGTAACAGAAAGTCTGGATTATAATTTGTTTTTTTCGTTTAATAGCTTTGTAAAAGTTTTATATTCCAGAAGAGATCACTGTTACATAGTACTCTCAACTCAAGAATAAACAAAAAACCCTTTTTAAAATAATTTGTTTTGTTCTTAGAATGTAGGATTTTATATATACTTGAATACAATTTTTATAGAATTCTATAGATAATTTTAATAATTGTTATTTACATATTTTAAAGGAAATAAAGTGTTTATACTAAAAAATATAAGTAACTCTTAACTTTAAAATATTGTACATGAATGTATTTTGATAATATCATCTTCATTAGTAAATATAAGTCTCTACTTTTCTGAAATACAAAAATATATTAAAATAAAAGTGTCAAGTACAATAGCAAGTGCACTGGTTATGAATATACACACTTGCATTCCCAAGAACATAGACACTGCAGTGTGATGAATAGTTTAATGTCTTTTCTAGCCACTGTTTTTGTTGTAGTTTTTGTATTCCCTCGAGTCATTCTGCTTCAGAGAGATACTGTAGAGGGCTTTTAAAGGTGGCTGGTATGTTTAGATTTCCTGATCTGTACAGTGCTTATTCTACAGGGCCATACCAAGACTCATAGTATTTGTAACTCCCACAAAATGGCTTTTCTGGATAGGTCTGGGTATGTGAAGGTAGGAAAGATGCTGATGGATTATATGATTCACTTGTGAATGGTTGTTAACAGAATTGTGATTGTAAACATTTGTGAATCTAATGAGGGGCTTGGTAAATCTTACCATTTTTCTGGGTTTTAAATGAACCATCATTTAAAGAAGCAGGAATGGGTATCTCACTACCCTCAAATGAAAGCCAGGTGTGGAGTGTATCTTTTGGACCCTGAGATCCTTGTATGTTGAACCTCCTTGACCCAAGAACAGAAAACTGTGACACCAGATGAGTTGTAGAGGAGCAACAGTTGAAGAACAAAGAGGTAGAGCACAATGCAAGTCAGTGAGCTTACCAGTCCACAGAGCAAGTAAAACGGAGTGACTTTGGGTAGGAGGATTGCTTGCAGAGTGGGGTGCCTACAGCACTTAATTGAGGGAAATAGGTTAGCTGTTTCATGGAACTATAACCAACTGTTTTCAGGCTAAGGCCTATGGTGGATAGTTGTGTCCTGTTGGCACTTATCAGACACCCTAAAAGAGTGTGGAGTCCTGTTGTGAAGCTTTAGGATAAGTACTCGACTGAAAGGTTGGTTTGAATTGCAGTGTCAGCAGTTCAAACTCACCAGCGGCTCCTCGGAAATCCTATACAGGGTTGCTATTGGTTGGAACCAACTTGAAGACAGTTAACAACAACAACGAGAACAGCAACAAGAGAGCTTATGCGTTACTCAGGGAGAGATAGGTCTGCCTGTGGCCATGGCTGAGGAGCAGCTGTTCTGACCAAAGAACTGTGCTCTGAGTTTTTTGTTTAAGAGATTAAAAACTTCTGTTTTGTTTTGGTTTTTGTTTCAGATATTAAAAAATAAAATAAACTATTTCCATCGATGTGGAAAATGTTTTTTGTGTGTGATTTTAATTGGATAATGTCTGAATGATAGATTCTTCCTGTTTAGGTAGAGATCTCTGGTTTATCTACCCTCTTTTTAAATTAAAATAATCACAAAATGAAAAAATGCACAAAATATTTATATTACTCATTATACTTAAATTAATTGCATTTAATGATATGTAAAATTAATGAAGAAAATCCATGCTAGAATAGCTCTTCATCCTGAACCAATGGAGGCAAGGATAATTGGATTATTCCCAGACCAATCAAGGCACACCTATTGAGCTGATCCAACTCCTCACATTGCTTAGGGCAACATATGAGTGAAAGACATTGTGGAAATTAGGCACTAAACCAACAATTGTTATTACTAAAAATATTAAATTAAAAAACCTGGTGTCTGTGTATTAGGAGATAAAATACACAATTTTTAGAAAACAAATTGAGATGACTGTGTTCTGAGAATCAGAGAGTGATTTTGCAATATAAAATTAATTCTAAAGAAGTTCTAATACTGGGCCTGCATAAATATCATAACTTTTATATTTATCTGTGTATATATTCTGTTAGTGAACATTTTTATTGCTCTCACTTGCATGCGGATAATCAGTGACCAATAGTTTTATGTCTTGACCTTTTGGCAAGTCTACTGGCTTGTCTTAGGGTAAGAGCAGCTGCAGCTAAATTAGCACAATTCTCTGCCAATTTAGATTTAGTGTGTCCCTTAAATTTGTTGGTCCCTTATACTGTGCAATTGGTATTCCTTGCTGAAAAGACAGCATTTTCATCATCTAAACATATCTCCAATGAAATCCAATTATAATACCTCTTGCACATTCATATTCTTTATTGTAATATTTTATAATATTATGAAACATGTGAATGCTCAGTTTCTATCAGAGTTAATCTGTGCCCCAAGCATACTTATAGGACATTTTCTAGATAACCTGATTGATTTTTTTTTTAATTGAGAGATTTAATTGTAACACTATAATAAGAAATTACTAGGTTGAATACACCATAATATATCATAATTTATCTCTAGAATAAGTTCCATTTTCAAAAGCATAGTTTATTCTATTCAGAAGACCTTGTCAAAAGTCTAAAGATAGATATGTATTTTGAGTAAATTAGAGTTTTGTAATGCTTTGTAAACAAGGAAGATGCCTCACTTTAGCAGAAACTCCATTTAGGAATGCTCAATAGATTAGGGAACTCAAAACTAGTCTGTTTCCAAAGGAAGGCACCGTAAAGGAATAAAAAGTAAGGTGACAAGGAACGTGTCCTAGCTGAGCAAATGTTAAACAGGTAACTTTCACTAAGATCTGACCTCTATACTACCATAAAACTGAGTATTTCAAAGAGTTTATTTTAAAGAGTTCACCTGGCATAGTTCTAAGAGGTCATGCTAATAAATGCTAGCAATTCATTCCAAAATATGAACAAAATAATGGGCAATATCTGGATGTAAAATGCAAGCGTATAATCTTTAACAATATCAGTGTGGCCATGTGATGGCACCAGAGGATATAAAATAATAACTTCCAAAATATTTACATAAAATTATCACTAAGAGCAAGGAAAACTCAGCCATTGTACTTAATAAAAATAGTATAAAATCTTTACAAATTTGGTGAGGTTGTCTCTGGAGCATGCCTCATATGTCAACATCAAAATTTGGTAAAGCTGTGAAGAAATAATCTTGGTAAAATTTCAAGCAAACTTCATGGTCCTCTTCAAGGCTTTCAAGTTGGTCTTATACAATTGCAACCTGCAATAACTGTAAATATGTCAAATTTAACTTTTACTTATTCTTTTTATGAGTTGAAAAGAGCTCTGGTAGCATAGTGGTTACAAGTCCGGCTGCCAATCTCAAGGTCAATAGTTTGAAACTACCAGCAGTTCCATGGGAGAAAGATGAGGCTTTCTGCTCCCGTAAGATTTACAACCTCAGAAACCCTGTACAGGACTCCACGGCACATAACTACCACCTTTATGAGTTATCCATACTCCTTGCCAGAATTCTGTGACATTGATAATAGGAAAATATTCTTATTTTATGTTTCCAAATTTATGGAAAACATACATTGACAGAGATGGCACTCAAGATTTACTCAGCTATTTAACTTTTCATACCTTTGCAAACTATGTTGTTGTTGTTGTTATGTGCCATGGAGTCAGTTCTGACTCATAGCGACCACAAGAAAGTTAAAAGTAAAACAAAGCAAAACTTCAAAGAGAAAAATAAAATACAAATTTAGGTTAAATGAGTAAAATTTCAAAGAACCTCATTTTAAAGATTAGACTTGAGAGAAAAATCCCTTCAGAATTTTAAAGCACAAATCTTACAAAATAATAGAAATAGTTATGAAAACAGTAAAAAATCTAAACTATTGATCATGAGATATGTATCTTTCTTATTTAAAAACGAGAAACAAGTTAACCATGGGTCACTGTAAGCCTATGCCAACCAGTTAGCTCAAGATGAGCATTCTTATAAATCTCTAAGAAATATGAGCTTTTTGGTAGAAACAGCTTTCAGCAGATCTTTCTATCAAGTAGATATTTTTGTTGTTTATAGTTTCTGACCAAGACTCAAGGGAAAATTTGCATACATGTGATCATAATTTAACTAGCCTAGCTTCCTTGTTACATTTTAGATATTTTGTTTTCTATTTGTACAGTAAGAGTAGTGGTTACGAATCGGGCTGAGAACCTCAAGATCAGCAGTTCAAAACTACCAGCTGTTCCGCAGGAGAAAGATGAGTCATTCTGCTCCTGTAAAGATTTAAAGCATCGGATTCCTGTACAGGGTCGCTATGAGTCGGAACCGACTCCACAGCACATAACAACAACAACAACAACAACAACTTTTGTACAGTGAAGCATTTTTATCATGAATGTAACAATGAAATACTCAAGTTTGACATTCATAAACTGGTTTCATTTACTGAAAGACAACCATGACAAAGTAGGCAAGAGCTCATCCAATTCATTTAAAACTAGTTTACAAGAATTAGGAGTCCTGGTGTGGCACTAAAGGATAAACACTGGACCCCAAGGTTTGTTTGAACTGCAAGGTTGGTGGCTCAAACTCAGCAACTGCTCCTCAGAAACCCTATAAAGGGTCACTATGAATCAGAAAGGACTCAACAAGGCTAACAATAACAAGTAAAATTAAAAATTAAAATCACAATATGAGTTCAATAGTTTGAGCACAAATTTTTACACTTAGAGGATTTTAGCTTTTATAAATGATTCTGGGGAAGGGCTTGTATCACTATTCTAATTCAGCAGAGGTCCCTCATAGCTAGTTTTTTACTCTAGCAACAATGGACAGTGATCAACAACAGTGGGCAGAGTTTTAGTCAGAAATCTGTCTCCAGAGTGAGTCAGACTTTAATCTAAACTAAGGTTACTTCTCTGCCTTCTCAATGAGTGAATGGCATTTCAGGGTTCACATAGGATTTCTTACCTTGGCCTCACACATAAGGATTTCTTACCTTGGTCTCACACTACTAAAGCCAGTGGGACTTCAAAAACCAGTATGTTATATCTTCACTCTGGTATTAGAGATTTGTCAAGTGTTGCATCTTTTCTTCAAGATTAGCGACTAAAAAAAAAAAAAGATTAGAGACTAATGTAGATTTTAGATATATATTTCAAGGCTGGTTTGAAAAGATTAGCTATATTTCATGTTCTTATATCAAAACATGCATGAGCAAGGATAACTTAAAGATTATTTTTATATTCTTTACAAAATTATATTTTTATGTCTAAATTTAGAAATTTACTACTAATTCAAGGTGTAAGAAACATGCCACTGTGACATAAGATCACTATAGATGCAACTTAATACTGTCATACAAAAAATACAGATACATATATGGTTTTAGAGAGTTAAAGAATCGCATGTGATTTGAGTACCTTAAAATTTTATGTTGATATAAATTATTGATAGAACTTTACTAAAATAGGTATAAGTCCATTTTGAAAAATAGCTTTATTTCAATATAATTTATATACCAGACAAGTGACCCATTTAATGTATACATTTCAGTAGTTTTAACTGTAGTTTCATATGTGACACAAATAGCAAGGGCAATTTTCAAAACTTCTATTATCTAAAAAAAAATCTGTACACTTTTAACAATCACTCCAATTATTTGCCTCAGGATCAAACATGCAATCAAGATGTATTGATAATTACAGGTGATTGGAATGTAAAAGTTGGAAACAAAGTGGAAGGATCAATAGTTAGAAAATATGACCTTAGTGATAGAAATAATGCTAGAGATTGCATGATAAAATTTTTATAAATACCTTTTTAAGCAACATAAAAGACAACTATACACATCGACCTCAACTAATGAAATACACACAAATCAAATTCACTACAACTATGGGAAGAAACTGTGGGAAAGCTGTATATCATCAAGCCAGTGGCAAACTATGGAACAGCTTATCAGCTGCTCATGTGCTAGTTCAGGCTGAGTTGAAGAGAATTAAAATGCCCATGAAAGTAAAAATTTGACCTTAATTATTTGTTGTTGTTAAGCCAGTTCCCTATCATAGTAACCCTGTATAGATAGAGTTTCCAAGGATCAGCTGTTGAGTTTGAACCACTGAACTTGCAGTTTAAGCAACCTTGTGATGGTCATATCCCACCTAAATTTGCAGATGTTCTAATGAAACAGATTTGATTCATTAGACACTAATGACCGAAAACCAGAAGAGTTGTGAGATGACATCAAGAACATCATACAGGAAGAAAACAAAAGGTCATTAAGAAGACAACAAAGAAACAAAAGACCAACATTTATGTCAGAAGAGGCATAGACTTTCTCTCCAACATTTGTTGTTGTTAAGTCAGTTATGACTCAAAGCAACAAGTTTCTGAGGAGCACCTGGTGGGTTTGAGGTGTCAATCTTGCTGTTCAGAGTACAGTGCTGCTTCTGCAGAACCATACCAGTTGTCCATGGAGATGCTATAGCAAATGGGAGAAATGAAAAAGTAAAAAGCATCAACAAAAAATTTCAAAGGGAAGCTCAAGAAGGCAAAATCAAATATTATAATGAAATATGCTAAGACCTAGAGTTAGAAAAATAAAAGGGAAAACACACTCAATCAGCATTTCTCCAGCTGAAAGAACTGAAGAAAAAATTGAAGCCTCAACTTGCAATATTGAAGAATTCTATAGGTAAAATATTGTATGAGGCAGAAAACATCACAACAAGATGAAAAGAATAGACAGAATTACTGTAGATAAAAGAAATGATGTTTAATCATTTCAAGAGGTAGTGCATAACCAAGAGTCAATAATATTGAGGCATTGGCAAACAAAAGTCTCTAGGAAATTGTTGATAATGAGTCTTCCTCCTAACCTGATGCCACATTTTTCTTCATAGAATCCAGCTTTTCAGATTATTGCTCAGCATACAGGTTTAACAAATATGGTGAAAGAATATTAGCCTAGGTGCTATAAAATCCTTGCCTTTATGACATAAATGATGCAAGATTAAAGGCAGTTAAGCTAATGAGGCAGCATGCAATACAACAGAATTAGGTTTTATTTTAAAGCAATATCTCTTGAGATTTACTCTTCCAGTAAAAAAAAAAAAAAAAAGTATGGCTACCAAGGTTCCAGTACACACACAATGATTTTAGTTCAAAGGAAATGCACTTAAACACATGTCTGCAGTGTAAAATCAGCACTGAGCTGCAAGATCAGCAGTTCAAACACACCCGCTGGTCTTCTGAAATGCTATATTGGGTTGCTATAAGTCAGGACCAACTCAATGGCACTTAACAACAACAATAACAAAGAAGAGCAGTTATTACCATTATTATTCAAATTACACAGCAAACAGTAAAGTCAGTAATGATGAAACTGATGAATTTTACCAAGTTCTTCAATCTGAAATGGATCAAGCATGCAACCCATATACTTTGATAACCTTGGTGTTTGAATGTGAAAGTTGGAAACAAAGAGAGTGGATAAATAGCTGTGACATACAGCTGTGGTGAGAGAAACTGTGCTGGAGACTGCATGATAGACTATTGAAAGACCAATAACTTATTCATTGCAAATACCTCTTTTAATATCATAAAATACAACTATGTACCTTGACCCTATAAGATGGACTACACAGGAATCAAACTGATGACATCTGTTGAAAAGACAATAAAGAAACCCAATATCATCAACCAAAACAAGGCCATGGGCCCACTATTGAACAGACAATCAATTGCTTATATGCAAGTTCAGTCTGAGGCTGAAAAAAATTAAAACAAATTCATGAGATCCAAAATACAACCTTGGTTATATCCCATCTGAATTTAGACACCATCTCAATAATAAAATCAATGCATTAGACACTAATGAGCCATAACCAAAAGAATTGTGTGATGACATCAAGAATATTGTAGATGAAGAAAGCAAAAGGTCATTAAAAAAACAAGAAAAAAAAGACATGGATGTCACATGAGACTCTGAAACTTACTCTTGCTAGAAGCTATAGAGCTGAAGAAATTAATAAGCAAAAGAACTGAACAGAAATTTCAAAGAGCAGATCAAGAAGACAAAAAGTATTATAATGAAATGTTCAAGGACCTGGAATTAGAAAGACAAAAGGTAAAAGCACACCAAACATTTCTCAACCTGAAAGAATTGAAGAAATGTACAGTCCTTGGGTTACAATATTGAATGTTCTTATTCATTAAATATCTGGTAAGACCTCTGATGGCATAGTGGGCTATGATTTGGATTGATAACCGAAGGTCAGCAGTTTGAATCTACCATACAGTCAGTGGGAGAAATATTGGGCTTTCTGGAGATTTACAACATTGGAAACCCTATATAAGGTCACTTTGAATCAGAATCAACTCAACAGGCTACAACCACCACTACCATCATGGATAAAATATTGAAAGATGCACAGAGCATTCAAAGAAGATGAAGGAATTCACAGTCACTGTACCAAAATGAGTTGGTTGATACTCAGCCATTTCAAAAGCTAGAATATCATTAAGAACATAAGGTATTGAAAGAATCCCAAGCTGCACTGAAGGCATTGGTGAAAAACAAGTCTCCTGGAATTGATGCAATACTAACTGAAATATTTCAACAGGCCAATTCATTGCTGAAAGAACTTATTCATCTATATCAAGAGCGTTTAAAGATAGTTACCTGATCAACTAAGGTATAAAGATTCATATTTGTTCCCATTCCAAAGAAAGGTGACCCAATGAAATTCAGAAATCATATATTAATATCACATGCAAGTAACTTTTTGATAGAGCCATTTAAAAAATAGTTACATCAGTACATTGACAGGGAACTGTCGGAAATTCAATCCGAATTCAGAAGAGAAATGCAATAAGTAATATCATTGCTGATGTTTGATGGAACTTGATTAAAAGTAGAGGAAACTAGAAGGATGTTTTTGTCATTTATAGATGATGCAAAGGTATTTGACTGTGTAGATCATAACAAAGTCTGAGTAACATTGCAAAAATGAGTATTCCAGAACACTTCATAATACTCATGAGGACACTGTATATACACCAAGAGGCAGCCTCTAGAACATAAAAATGGGAACTGTATATTTTAAAATCAGGAATGTGTGCCAGGATTGCATCTTTTCACCTTATTTATTCAATTTCTATGGTGAGAAAATAATCTGAGAAACTGGATTATATGAAGAAGATATGGTATTAGAGAGGTGTTGATGTTGTTAAGTACCATGGAGTCAGTTCTGACTCGAACAGTTGGTAGTTTTGAACTGCCGAACTTGAGGTTAGAAGTCTGATTCATAGCCACTATGCTACCAGAGCTCCTTATTAGGGTTATAGGAAGACTTATTAACAACCTGCAATATACAGATGATATAATATTGTATACTAGAAGACAATTATCTGGCCGACTAAGACAACTATCTGGCCGACTGATTGGAAGAGATCCATATTTGTGCCCATTCCAAAGAGAGGTAGCCAAATGGAATGCTGAAATCATCAGACAATCTCTTTGATATCTCAAGTGAGTAAAGTTTTGCTAAAGGTAATACATAAATGGCTACAATCATACATTGACAGAGAACTTCCAGAGGTTCAAGCCAGATTCAGAAGAGGCCATGGAATGAGAGATATCGTTGCTGATGTCCAATGGATCTTGGCTGAAAGCAGAGAATATCAGAAAGATGTTTACCTATGCTTTATTGACTATGTAAAGGCTTTCGATTGTGTGGA
>NW_006408827.1:1079616-1089503 GCF_000296735.1 Chrysochloris asiatica
CAAAATCAACACTCCTGGAATATAGCGATGTAGTACATTAGGCAAATCTACTGCAAAAGTCCTATTTAAAGACTTAAAGAACAAAGAAGTCAGTTTGAGGACAAAACTATGCCTGACCCAATCCACATTATACGCATTTAAAAGTTGGACATTGTATAAGAAAGACCATAGAAGAATTCTGGTGTTGGCCAAGAGTATGGAAAATATTGAGCTGCCAGAAGACCAAACATTTCTGTCTTGGAAATAGTGCAGCCAGATTCTTCTTTATACATGAGGATGGTGTGATTACCACTCTTGTTCTTTGGACACATTGTCAGGAATGACCTATCTTGGAGAAGGACATCATGCTTGGTAAAGTGGAAGAAGAACCCCAACAAGATGAACTGACACACCACAATGGGCTCAAACATAACAACAATTGTGATGATAGCACAAGATTGAACAGTCTTTCATTCTGTTTTGCATGGGGTAGCTATGAGTCTGAATAGACCAAAGAACAATAAACACAATTCTTATAATAGATTATCAATAAAATAGCATTTTATTTTTATGATTTTACAAAGCTATACATTTGATAAAAGTATCCATTATATACAGATTGGGCTGCAAACCTCAAGGTCAGCAGTTTGAAACTACCAATTGTTCTGTGGGAGAAAGATGAGGCGTTCTGCTCCTATAAAGATTTACAGCCTCAGAAACCCTGTACAGGGTCGCTATGAATCAGAACTGACCCCACGGCACACAGCCATATACAGATTATTTTTTAATGTTACTGATTATTCAAGATATAATATTAAAGACGAATTAAATTTACTGAAGGAAAAATTTCCCAGTAATTCATCCTACAACTAAAGATGGAACTGGATACCATTTATGATGCACAGATAAATTCGACCTTTACATTACAAAGTAAAGCTTTATTGACCTTTCTGAGAGAGCCATGTAACGTTTGCTCATAAGTCTATGTGAATTGTGTCCAGAAACATTACAGTACACCTTGTAAGTTCCTAAGGCTCTCACTCCAGGATGAGCACTTCCTGTAAGCATCTAGTGTTCTCTAATGTTGCTTATTTCTTCAATTTAAATCACATCACCCTTAGCATATTTTACAGATTACTTTTTAAAAGAGTATTCTGTCTCAGTCAGAAAAGACAATGACAAATTTTCTAATTTATTTGGTAATAATGACAGATGGTGTACAGTAAGTTATATTGTGGATAATTTTAAAGATACTTAGGTAAATTAAAGCATGTGAATGATATTTATGTGAATTAATTCATTGATAATCGTTGGATACCTAGATACATTCTAAGATCGAATACTTAAACATTACTACTAAGCATTAAGATGAGAATGAAGAGAATGAAGTCCTTGACAACTTTAATATGTTCTCCATAGATAAGAATGTTGTTTATTGGTCCAGTAGTGAGGATTTTTGTTTTATTTACATTAAGATGCAATCCATACTGAAAGCTGTGCTCTTTGCTCTTCATCAGTAAAAATGTTAAGTCCTTTTCACTTTCTGCAAGCAAGGTTGTATCATCTGCATATCCCAGGTTGTTAATGAGTCTTCCTCTAATCCTGATGTCACATTTTTCTTCATATAACCCAGTTTTTCAGATTATTTGCTCAGCATACAGGTTGAATAAGTATGGTGAAAGAACACAACCCTGTTGCACACCTTTCCTAATTTTAAACCATTCAGTGTTCCCATGTTCTGTTCAAACAGCTGCCTCTTGGTCCATGTACAGATTCCTCGTGAGCACAATTAAGTGTTCTGGAATACTCATACTTCACAATGTTGTCTATAGCTTGTCATGATTCACACAATTGAAAGTCTTTGAATAGTCAATGAAGCACAGGTAAACATCTTTCTGAGATTCTCTGCTTTCAACCAAGCTCCATCAGACATCAGCAATGATATCCGTTGTTCTGTGGCCTCTTCTGAATTCGGCTTGAACCTCTGGAAGTTCTCTGTCAATGTATGTTTGTAGCAGTTTCTGTATTACCTTTAGAAAATTTTACTCGCATGGGATAACAAACATATTGTCTAATGGGTCACCTCTTTTTGGAATGGGCACAAATACAGATCTCTTCCTAATCACTCGGCTAGAGAGTTATTTTCCAAATTTCTTGGCATAGATAAGTGAGTGCTGCCTCATTTTCTTGAAATATTTCAATTTTTATTCCATGCTTATCTTTATATGCCAATAAGCTACATCCTTGAGTCATGGTGTCCTCTTTTTTTTTTTCTTCTAAAAAGGGATGTGAGTTCCTATACAAAGTGTGCTGGATGTATTAGTGAGTTTTACTAGTTTTAGAAAATGCTTTTGAATATAAGATATTTTCTGTTGCTCTCCTCAATTTTTCATCAAAATATAAAGTATTTTGGCTAAAATTTACTATTAAAAAGAATTGTTGTTAAGTACTGGTACATCAGTTCCAACTCATAGCAACCCTGTATAAGGTTTCCAAGGAACAGTTGGTGGTTTTGAACTGCCAACTTTGTGGTTAGCAGTCCAGTGCTTATCCTACAGTGTCACACCACATCTCCACTAAAAGGAATAGTTGAGATCATATGTGCATTACCAGTGACAGAACATTAAAAATGGGCATTTGCTTGATACTCAAGGGAAAAATAATTAGTTCCTAAAGCAGTGGTTCTCAAATTTACTCTTCTTTGAACTTTGAAAAAAAAATTGAATACAACCCATAAAAAGGATTTTAATATATTGGTTTTAATTATTGATAGTTTCCATATTATAAATTGAAGTTAATAAAATTTAAATATAATTACTGAATTAGTTTATTTTATATTAATCATGTCAATATAAAGTTTGTAAAAAATAATCGTACTTCAAATATTTGTGGAAAACAAAACAGATAAAGGGAAATCATATTGCCTTTATGGCATTATAATTCAGCATTTTTTCTAAATTTTAAGACATGTCCAAAAAGAAAAGAAAAGAAAGAAAGCCTTCTAAGAGATAAAGAGTAACACTGCCAAATTTGGAAATATGAACCAGCATTTTAAAGATGTCACTGTAATGTGTTGCTTTATAGTTGTATGCACATAGCGGTGATGGTAGTTATGTGCCATTGAGTTGGTTCTGACTCATAGTAACCCAGTATATGTTTTCCAAGGTGGTAAATCTTTACGGAAGCAGAAAACCTCATCTTTCTCCTGAGGATCAACTGGTGGATTCCAACTACTGACCTTGTGGTTAGTAATTCATAATCCATTACACTTCCAGGACTCCTCAGATGTACATACTACTATTCCCAAAAGTTTCTGTAGTAACTTAATTGATGGTGTTTTGTTGTATAAGTGTGGTATAATTTACTGTTTTATATATTTTCGAATTGCCAACATTCTAACTATTTTTGAGATGTATGAAACAAAGAATACATCTGTGGATATAATAAATGCTCATTTACAATAATCAAGTGGTTTTGTAAATTTTATGAAAGATTTATTTTTATCATTATTTACTTTTCATCTTTGTTTTGAATCTGAAGTAATTAAAAACTTTTTTTTTTATGTGAATTGTATGATTTGTATCAATACTAGCTAAGATAATCCAGACAGACCCTGGATTTAAAATTCAAGCATGAATAAAATTGTATAGATATTTAGATATAAATATTGAGTTAAATGTAAAGGTTTTATTACAACTACACTACTGTGTCTTTTTGAATGATTAGTCATAATAATTTTTAAATTAATAATCTTGATAATACCTAACATTTATTTGTTAATCATGTTCCAGGCCTTGAGATCTGCATTTTTGCATTTTATATATCTTTATTTAATGATGAAAACCAATCCATAAATTATACACTACTTGTAGTACAGATGTGAGGCAATAGACTAAGAAAGCAAAAATAAATTCTTCAATACTGTCAGTAAGTGACTAGACTAGGATACAAATCAAGGTGTATCTCACTCTAGGGATAGAATTGCCAACACCATAGCTAATACCCTATACATAGTCTTTTTTATTAAATGGCTCCTGAAAAAATTATCTGGCACCAAATAATTCCTCTCACAGCTCTCTCTACACAACTGGGTTCAACAATTCATTTCAGTGTCCACACAGACTCAGATACCATAATCACAGTTATGCAGTTTATTAAGAATGTTGTTGTTGGTGTTGTTAAGTGCCATCAACTCTGTTCCCAACCCATAATGACCCTGTAGAGGGTTCCCAAGGAGCAGCTGGTGAGAGTGAACCACTGACATTGAAGTTCAAACAGACTTTGCTGTCCAGCGCATAATCCACACATCCTTGCAGTACAGTGCATAACCCACACTTCCTTACAATTCAGGTCCAGAAATGCTCCAGGCATAGTTGTTCCAGTAAACAGTGTAAGAATGTCAATAGGTCGAACCATTTCACCATAAGTCTCAGCATGAAGAGGGTCAGCAGACTTAACTCCTCCACTTAAGTGCCTGGAGGCATACCACTCTTTAAGCAAGCTTCCTACCCAGTCACTCAGCTTAATTGCTCTGTGGATTGCGAGCCCAATGTTCTGGCTAGTGCTCTGTGTTTTGGTTCTGCTGCTGCTGATTATCTGCCATGCCTCTGGTGTCACAGTTTTCAGTACCTGGAGCTCAGGGTCCAAAGGACATGCTCCATTCCCGGTTCGTCTTATTTGATTGTAGTGAGATCTCCCTCCCCCTACTACTTCTGAGATGTTTCATTTTAAACTCATGCTAGAGTTTCAAATTTTAACAATGACAATGAGCAATGCTAACATCCACAAATGAATCATGTCATTCTATCAGTATGTTTTTTCAACCTTCTCTTACCCAGGCCCAGCAGGGCAGAAACATTGTTTGATGGGAGTTACAGACTATGGCTAGAAGATACATTAGCTAATCCACTTAAATAGTTCACTTCAATATATCTGAAAATATCTCATCACCTATCTTATTTTCAATTGTATTTATTTGTCAAATGTTCTAGTACTATTAAGTCAGAACTGACTCAATGGCACTTAACAACAACAACTTGTCCCTTAAGAAACCTGGTGTAGATCTGTAGTATAAACACTGGGCCACTAACTACAAAGTTCCAACCAACCAATCACTCTCAGAAATCCTATGCAGGGTTTCTACGAGTTGGAAACACCTCAACAGCACACAATAATCACAACAACATGTCCCTTATGGGTACCATGGACACTCTATAGGGTAAGTAATGGACTGTGAACCACAAAGTTGGCACTTCAAACATACCAGCCCCTCTTGGAAATCCTGTGCAGGTTCACTATGAGTTGGAGCCAACTCAATGGTACTAACAACATGTTCCCTAAATTTTGCCACATCAAATCTTACAAAAACTTTAGCCTTCTGTTTTCAAAAATTTATATTTTAGCAGATTGATCAATACACACTTCTAAGCATCATTCTAAGTATATGGATAGATAGATAGATAGATAGATAGATAGATAGATAGATAGATAGATAGATAGATAGATAGATGATAGATAGATAGATGATAGATAGATAGATAGATAGATAGATAGATAGATAGATAGATAGATGATAGATAGATAGATAGATAATGAAGTCCCAAGGTAGTGCTGCTAATGTAAAGTATATTCTGAGTGTCCTTAGAAGTGTCTCAGAAGAGTGGTCTGGTGGTGTATTTCTAAAAAATCAAACACTGAGACTCTATAGAACACAGTACTACTCTGATGCACATAGGATTGAAGTTTGGTTGGTATTTTTTGTGCAACATTGATGTCTTGTTTTGGAAACAAAATCTAGCATTTTTATCTTTTCAGATAAGGTTTGCTATTGATTTATTTGAAAAGCACTTCTGTGAAAAGACTAAGTCTACAATCTTTGTGATCTAAGACCAACAAGACTGGGAACAAATGTAAGGCCTACCACTTGCAATCTGTGTGGATTAAGTCAAGTCACTCAACCACGTGGGCTTCACAATTTACACATATAAAAAAAAATAGGAATAATAAAACCTCCACCTCATAGGTTTTTTGTGGGATTTACATGAATTCATATTTGTAACCATCTTAGAACTCTATGTGTCATGCCCTAAGCATGATAGAATGATTTTATATTACCTTTATTCTACATATTATACTAACACATATATGAAAAATAATCTTTCATTCTGAAGGTTGAAGTAAACATTTATGTTTTTAAGTAATTTATTGTTGTGATTCTTTTGTCTGAGTTGTAAACATTAGCTTATTTCTTGGTCTCAATTCAGTTCACTGTGCTTGCTTAGTCAGCCTTTTAAGTCAACCCAAATTCCAAGCAGGGGCTCAGTCATCCATTATGTTAGCTGTTATTTAGGATCACTGGTTAATGGCTTTCTGATATTGATGGAACTTTTTGTATAACTGAGATATCATTTTGACAGATGAGGTCACAATAGCTTTCACTGATAGTCTATCAAGCCAGAGGAGTACTTGCTTTTAGTGAGTTCTCATGTAATATTTCAGAAATAATGCAAAGTATATGGCAGCCTAATTACTCATATTACTTTAAAAAAAAAATTTTGTCAAGGCTTTTAACTAGCTTTGTGAATTGATAAAAGTAAAAATCTTGTTAATTAGGCATAATCTTTTTAATGAATAGTTTAAAAGGGATAGAGACTGAGTACAATGAAATGCTGCCTTTGATGTAATTTTCATTAATTTGATCTTAAATTTAGGGTATTAAATTTCCCATATTTTTTCCTTAACAAAGACTTTTTTTTTCACACATGGGCTGCTTCATTTTTATTGTCAATTTTCTTAGCAAAAGTTAATGAAAAAGAACAGTTAAGAAATACTATTTTAGCAGTATTAGGAAGTTTATTTTATTCCTTCTTTTTAAATAAACACACTGCTGTTATTAAAGCAATATTAAAGTATAATAAAATAATTTCTGAAATTTAGTTCACTAAATGTTTTTATATTACTTTCTTTATTAAGAAAAGACCAAAAATTTTAAAACTATCTTTAAGAAATTTTTCATCTTGCCTCTAGTATCCAAAATTTCACTTTTTAATTTAACTAAATTAAACTTATCAACATACTTATATATTTAAAATTGCATAATGAAATGTATTTGTACATATGTGTGTGTGTGTGTATGTCAAAAGTTTGTGAAAAAAAATCCAATATTTTTAATTCACTTTTCCCATGAACTTTTTAAAGCTCCCTTTTGTGTGTTTGTGTGTATGTGTATAATGGGATACTGGATTCATGGAATTATTTGATAATCTAAGGAGCAAACATTTTTAGTTAAGTGAGTTGGAAGAATAAAAAGTAATCAGATAATAACACATTTTAGATGTTGTTGTTGTTAAGTACTGTCAAGTTGTTTGAATCATAGCAACCCTGTATAGGGTTTCCAGTGGGTTTGAACTGTATACCTTGTAGTCCAGTGCTTATCTTACAGTTCCACATGAGAATATGTGCTCATTAAGCATGAAAAAAATGTATAACTGCACTAAATATATTTAAGTATGAATATTTGTCTGAAAGCAGGAATCAACATCACCCGATGTTCCCTAATATTATTTCTTCATCAAATTCATTTGGGTATGTGTTGAAAATGGAAATTTTTGTGACTGCTTTGATTCAATGTACCCATTCAACCAAGAATATGTGTTTGTTTTTAGAAAGGTCTATAGTGGAGATCTGTAGGATAACTTGACTACTAACCAAAATGATGGCAGTTCAAACCAACCAGTCACTACTTGGGAAAAGGATGAAGATTTTTGCTCATGTTAAGGTTTATAGCTGTGGAAACCTTGTAAAAGGTTGTTATGAATTGGAACTGACTAAATAACAGCTAACAACAATAATATAGGAAATAGTATGATTAATTAAGCTTAGAAAACCAGCTTTTAATTATTGCCAGAATTTCTTATTTCCTTATATGTAGGTATAGTGTTGCTATTCAATAAATTTGAGGTATGTATGCTAAATAAATTCATTTATAGTAAATCTGATAGATATGATGCTTATAAATATATATGTATATATCAATAGATAGAATTTATAATGAAATAATCCAAAATGTGGTTTCAGCTGTAACATACAAATTGTTTGTTGTTGAATTCCGTAGAGTTGGTTCTGACCCATACCGA
The DNA here is from genome assembly GCF_000296735.1 of Chrysochloris asiatica. Classification (NCBI taxonomy): domain Eukaryota; kingdom Metazoa; phylum Chordata; class Mammalia; order Afrosoricida; family Chrysochloridae; genus Chrysochloris; species Chrysochloris asiatica. The sequence continues at coordinate 1,087,731 of NW_006408827.1, forward strand.
CCCTGTATAGGATTTCCAAGGAGCAGCTGGTGAGCTTGAACTGCCTACTTTGCATTTGAAATGGCTTTGCAGTCTGGCGCCTTAACCCACAGTACAACATCAGGACTCCATATGAAAATGCTATGTAAATTCTATAAGAATTCAGCAGGTAACATGTAGTGCTTTGTTTGTCTGTTTGTTTATATGTTCTGAATCAGGCTAAACTGACTATTTGATTTACAGGGATGCAGTCAATTTAAGAAATTACATCAATAGAGACAAAGAAGGACAAGTATGATGTGTTTTAAAACTATTTCAGATGGAAATTCTTGAAGAAGTTTCAATGTAATCAAGGAATGGGAGAAAACCAAATGGATTTTGAGTATATTCATATATTGTTTATGCTTTGATTGGTTTTTATGTCCAAAATGCAAACTATAATAAAATAAAATAAAATAAAATGTCTTGTCCTAATAGAGCATAGAGTTCTGTGCGAAGACAAACTACATATTGATTTGTATTACAGGAAGATAAACAGAATGTCCTATGGCAGAATGTAAAAATTCACGTTAAGGGAGAAAGAATTTTGTCAGGCAGGAATTATGGGAAACATTCTTATGAATCTGTGTATAATTTGTGCTAAAAGAAATTAGTGTGCAGTGTAAATTTACATGTGTGTACATACATGTGCATATATATTCACATCTGTGAATATTTTATTGGATGAACTTTCTAGGTAGAGAAAGCTCTAGGGTCTTCTTGAAAGAGACAGGTACAAAAAACAAAATAAAATAAAGAGAAATTGCTTGCAGTTCAGCTAGGTTCTGTAGAATTGTCAGTTTTGTGTTTGTTGTAACTACTTCTGACTTGACGCTGACTCATGTTGTTGCTATAGAGTATTTATCAAAAGAAAATGTTACTGGACTCCAGATCATTTTCATGATAGGTAGTGTATTTCAGCACCTATTTTAGCTAATCTGTCAATCCATTCCATTGAAGCTTTTCTTTGTTATTTACAGTTGCTTATGTCCTATGTCAGTTTGTGCACCATTCGTCTGTCAGTTTGTTGTACTGTGGAGGGTTGTGAGTTGCTGTGATTCTAAAAGCTATGCCACCAGTATTTTAAATAACCATCAGGGTCACCCATGGTGGACAGGTTTCAGATGAACTTCCAGACAAAGAGAGACAAGAAAGAAAGAGTGGTGAACTACTTCCGAATCTTTAGTCACTGACAACCTTATGAATAGCAGAAAAACACTGTCCGATATGGTGCCGGAAATGAGTCCCTCAGGCTGGAAGCCACTCAAAATGCGACTAGAGAAGAGATGCCTCCTCAAAGTAGAGCTGACTGTGATAACACAAATGGAGTAAGCTCTCGTGGGAGAAAAGCACGCAGAAACTTCATCTGCTGATGGGGCACAATTCAAAATGAAGAGAAACAACTGTAAACATCCATTGAAAATCAGAACATAGAATGTACAAAGCATGAATGTGGGAAAATTGGAAATTGTCAAAAATGAAATGGAATGCATAAACATTGATATCTTAAGAATTAGTAAGCTGAAATGGACTGGCATTGGCCATTTTGAATCTGAGAATTACATGGTTTACTATGCAGAGAATGAAAAATTGAAGAGGAATTGTGTTGCATTCATTGGCAAAAAGAATATATCCAGATCAGTCATGAGGTACAACACTGTCTGTGATAGGATAATATCCATGCACCTACAGGGAAGCCCAGTTAATACCACTATTATTCAAATTTATGCACCAACCACTAAAGCCAGTGAGGAT
>NW_006408827.1:1091778-1097331 GCF_000296735.1 Chrysochloris asiatica
AGGGTCAGAGGAAAAGAGGAAGGCCCCCAACAAGATGGATTGGTCAAGTGGCAGCATTGATGGACTCAAGCATGGCAACAATAAGTTGGCCCAGGATCCGGCAGTGTTTCGTTCTGCTGTGCATAATGTCGTTATGGGTCGGAACTGACTCGATGGCCACCTAACAATAACAATAACAATGGCTATGTTAAAGGAGCTCTGGTAGCGTAGTGGTTAGGAATATGACTGCGAACAGCAAGGTCAGCATTTCTAAACTACCAGCTGTTCAGCGGGAGAAAGAGGAGGCTTTCTCCTCCAGTTAATATTTTCAGCCTCGGAAACCCTGTACAGAGTCGCTATGAGTTGGAACCGACTCCGCGGCACATAACAACAACAACATGGGCTATGTTAAGAATTTTATATTTATACTGAAAGTAATAAAGTTCTATGAGGTGAATAAAATAGCCAGGTTTGGGTTACAAAACTGTCCGTCTGATTGAAACATAACAGAATGAAATAAAGGGGTCAAGTAGAGAAATAAAAGTGAGAGAAGCAAATCCAATAAAATAGTAAGGAGGTTGTTAAAATAATTCAAGAAAATATAATCAGCAATTATTTCTTGAATTATTATTGATCCCACGCAGTTTTTATAGGCACAGCCATCATGGTACCTGTTGGAACACAAGTGCTGATTAAAACAGAAATAAATGAACAAGACTGTACAGATAGTAACAATTATCATGAGTATAATGTAAAATGACAGGCATTGGTGTAAAACTTAAAATGAATACTTCTCAGTGCATGTGGCTGATGAAGTGATTAACTATATAAATTCAGACATTGAAAGAACAACCTTAGGGTTTTTAAAAAACAAAACATAAACAAAAAAATAAGGTCATGTTATTTGCACTTAAGTAAAAAGGTAGTGGGTTTTGAATGCTAGACATAATGATACCTAGGATGAAGATAAAAATACTGACAAGGAACAAAAACAGAGGCTTTGGTGATATAATAAGAAGGATATATGTATCAGATTTAGTATTTAAGATGATATGGAGAAAGAGGGAAGTGTATCATTATTTACAAATAATTATAATAACAATTATTGTGCTTAATAAACTGTAATTTTCTTAATGAGCTAGAAAACTTTGGGGAGAAGAGTATTTGCATTTAGAAAGTGATCTCTTTTTATGATTAAATATGATAAAATATGTTTTATAGTTTTTATTTATTATTTTCAATTCTCTTTATACCTTAGTGAAAATTTAAGTTTAAAATAGTACAATACTCATTCTGATTGAAGAATCATTCAGATTCTTCAATAATTCATTCTTGTAATTATTGTTAGGTGAAATCTAGTCTATAACAGCCCTTTACACAATAGGACAATATTCCTGGTGCTGCGCCAACATCCCAGTTGTTGCAATGTTTGAGCCCATTGTTGCGGCCACTGCACCATGCATCTCATTGAGGGTCTTTTCCTTTTCCACTGACCCTCTACTTCACCAATTATGATATTCTTCTCCAGGGACTGGTCCCTCTTGATCATATTTCCAAAGTATAAGTGACAAAAACTTTCCATCCTGGCTTCCAAGGAGAGTTCTAGTTGTAATTCTTTCAACACAAATTTGTTTGTTCTTTTGGAAGTTCATGGTACTTTTAATATTCTCATCCAACACCATAATTCAAATACATCAATTTTTCTACAACACTGCCTATTCACTGTTTAACTTTCACATGCATGTGACCTTATTGAAAATATCATGCCTTGGGTTAGGTGCACCTTAATCTAAAACTAACATCTTTGCTCTTCAATATGTTAAACAGGTCTTGTGCAACAGATTTGCCTAATGCAATATATCCTTAGTTGGTTGATCTGAGGAAAACAAAGTCTTTGACAACTGCAATCTTTTTCCCATTTATATGGATGTTGTTTATTGGGCCACTGGTAAGGATTTTTGTTTTCTTTATATTGAGGTGCAACTTATACTGAAGTACTGGTCTTTGATTTTCCTCTGTAAGCATTTTTGTCTGTAAGCATTTTTGTCCTCTTTGCTTTCAGAAAGCAAAATTGTAGCATCTACATATTGCAGTCCATTAATGAATCTTTCTCCAAATCTGATACCACATTTTTCTTCATATAATTTAGATTCTCAAATTATTTGCTCAGCATACAGATAGAATAAGTGTGGTAAAATAATAAAATCTGGTGCACACCTTTCTTAATTTTAGACCATTCAGTGTTCTCTTATTCTTCTCAAACAACTGCCTCTTGATCTATGTACAAGTTACTCATAAGCATAATTAAATGTCCAAGAATAGTCATTCTCCATAATGTTGTCCATAACTTGTCATTAACCACACAATCAAAAGCCTCTGATTAGTCAATAAATCACAGTCAATAATAACCAGTGACATGCAAGTGACACAACCTTGTTTGCTGGATGCAAAGAGGACTTAAAACTGTTTTATGGATGTTGGTTTTCCTTGCCTACTATTGTAAAATAGACATCTGAGTGGGATAGAAACAAATATTGGGAAATATGATTACAGAAATCTTGTAAATCTGTATTCAGCTTATAACTGATTGGAATACCTAAAAGGGGTTCTAGAACTTGCCCAGTAAAATAGTATTCTTGCAGAGCCTTTGTAGTGTATAAGACTTTAGGTGGAATCCTGAGCCCTATCCAAAACCAGTTGATGTGGGACATTCCCACTTGAAAGGACATGCAGACCAGCTTGGAGCAGCTAGAGGAATAGAAGATATTTCCTGAATGAGAGGCCAGCTGGAAAAAAATAAATAAAAGGTAGTCTATTTGACTATTGCAAGAACAAGCTGTTCGCTGGGGAGTCATCAAGGCAAGTAATCAAGTCCCTTCAGGACAAACTCCCCTCCATAATCAAAGCAAATACATGAGAAGGCATGTAAGCTCCGTGTTGACCACATTGATCTACATGTGAAATACAGCTAAAATGCTCCTTAGAAAAAGGATGGCTAGACTTCATCTTTCCTTTCATGGACTTGTCAGGAGGGATCACTCCCTGCAGAAGGACATTATTCTTGGTAAAGTGGAGGGTCAATGAAAAAGAAGAAGACCCTCAACAAGATGGATTGACACAGTAAAAGCAACAATGGAACAATGGGCTCAAACATAACAATTTTAAGGTTACCACAGGACCAGGCAGTGTTGTGCTCTTGTGTACATAGGGTGGTCATGATTCAGAACTGATTGATCGTGCCTAACATCAGAAAATACTCTGACATCTCACTTAGCCTGTATCCTTATGCTTTCCACTCTTCTCTGTGATTGCTCATCGAAACAGTTAATTATTAAAATCATAAAGTTAACCATGTTTTTTCACTGGTCTCTGAGATAACTGTATCCAATATCTGAATGTTTTAATATATGTTTTTGCAACTTTCTATTTTTGTAATATATGAGATAAACCTACTTCTATTACTACATCTTGATCAATATTAGATTTCTGAAATAATTCTTTTAATTTTAGTTTATCATTTGATTTATTAAGAAATTTATTAAAGATCATGGCCTTAGTGTCTTTAAAATTTTATGCAAAACAATTCTAGAAGTATAATTCAAAAAGCATTGCAACTAGGGTTTCAGGTCATACATACCTAGGATTATACCTAATAAAATATGTGTTAGCAGTCTCTGTGATAAATGGATGGCTGAAGACTCTGTCTCTCAAATGTACACTGGTCTTAGATTCCCAAGCATGCCTTCAAAAAAATAAATGTTTGATCAAAACTGGAGTTCTGATGGACCAGTTAAATCCCAGGGAGAGATAGTTGGTCATAAGAATACGGCAACATTTTTTGTTGTTGTTGTTGTTGTTGTTTGTTTGTTTTTGTAATTTCAAATGGATAATTTTGATAACTTTTTTTAAAAAGATGAAAGATGATCGAGGAGGCTTACTATTTAAAATTGTATTGGTGAAAAAAGGAACGTTGCACTGAAAATATTATTTCTTTCATGACATTTTGTCTGCTTTATTTTTCCAGGATAACAAGAACAGTCCTATAAGAATTTCCTTGAGAAAACTTGCTTCATCCACCCCAAATACCTTATCTTACCCTTAAACTACTTTTGCTCCCTAAACTCAAAGAACATTTTAAAGGAACAAAATTTACTGTATCAATTAGTGCCAAATGTATAAAAGCAATATAGTTCTATAATCATATTTTTCTTGGAAACAGGATACAATGACAATATGGTGATACTATTAGAATAACAGATGGTTAGAAATCTTGCCTTCAGGCAGTCCTCCATCATGTAAACACAGATGTAATAGTTAATTAGGTCAACAAGGCATTGTGGCTGGCTCCCATGCATGATAAGTTAGAACAGCATGATTATTCTCACAAGAGTTATTTGAAGTGTTTTCCTTCTTAAACATAAATTTGCATTACTAATTAAAGACTTTGAGCCATACTTTTGAAAATAGATAAAATTCATACTAATGGAAATCCAACTATTTATCTGTTTGTGGAATGTGGTGGCTTGGGTGTTGCTGTGATGCTTAGAAGCTATATCCCTGGTATTTTAAATACCAGCAGGGTCACCCATAGTGGATAGATTACAGTGGAACTTCCACAGTAAGACACACCAGGAAGAAGTAAGACAGATTATTTATGAATACTTAGTCCCTGAAAACTTTATGAACAACAGTGGAATGTTGTCAGATATAGTGGTGGAAGATGAAAACATTATGAACCATACATGTTGGAAAAGACAGTTGAAAAGATCAATCTCATCAATCAAAACATAGTCAGGGGCACACTGTGGATCAGACTATTGACAGTTCATATGCAGGGTCATGCAGTAGTGGAAGAAAAATAAAACAAATCCACTTGAGCCAAAATATGCCTTTGAATATGTCACGCCTGAATTTAGAAACTTCTGAAGAATACGTTTGATGCATTGTTAATTAGTGACCAAAGAACGGAATAACTGTGGGAAATCATCAGGAGCATCATACACAAAGAAAATAACGTGTCACTAAAGAGAAGGTAAGAAAGAAAATACAAAAACAGATATCAGAAGAGACTCTGAAACTTGCTCTTGAGAGTAGAGACGTCAAAGCAAATGGAAAAAAAATGAAGAAGTGACAGAAAATTTCAAAGGGCAACTCCAGAAGACAAAGTCCAATATTATAATGAAATGTGCAAAGACCTGGAGTTAGAACATCAAAAGTGAAGAACATGCATGGAATTTCTCAAGCTGAAAGAGCTAGAGGAAAAAGTCACGTCTTGATCTGCAATACTGAATTCTATAGGCAAATCACTGAATGATGCAGAAAATGTCAAAAGATTGTAGAAAGAATGTGCATAGCCACTGTACCAAAAAGAAATTGTTTTGGTGTTCAACCATTTCAAGAAGTGGTATCTGTCAAGAACTGTTGATGATGAAATAAGAAGCCCAAAGTGCACTGAAGGCATTGGTTAAAAACAAGGCTCCAGGAATTGATGGGATACAAATTGAAATCTTTCAATAAATTGATGTAGCACTTCAGGAGGAGTTCATTCATCAATGCCAAGAAATTTGAAAGACA
>NW_006408827.1:1098035-1098546 GCF_000296735.1 Chrysochloris asiatica
GTCACTGTACCAAAAGGAAATGGTTAATGTTCAGAACAAGTGGCAATGATACTTAGGGAGGAAGTCCAAGGTGCATTGAAGGAACTGGCAAAGAAAAAGTCACCAGGAATTGATGGAATAAAAATTGAAATCTTTCAAGAAAGTGAGGTGGCACAGGAGGTACTCACTCATCTCTGCCAAGTAATTTGGAAGATTCTATCTGGCCAACGATAGGAAAAGAGCCATATTTTTACCCATTCCAAAGAGAGGTGAACCAAGGGAATGCGGAAATCATCGGACAATCTCTTTGATATCTCAATCAAGTAATGTTTTGCCAAAGATAATACAGAAACGGCTACAATCATACATTGACAGAGAACTTACAGAGGTTCAAGCAGGATTCAGAAGAGTCTATGAAATGAGGGATATCATTGCTGATGTCTGATGGATCTTGGCTGAAAGCAGAGAATATCAGTAAGATGTTTACCTATGCTTTATTGACTATGCAAAGGCTTTTGATTGTGTGGATCAT
>NW_006408827.1:1104237-1107963 GCF_000296735.1 Chrysochloris asiatica
CTGACCTTAAGGTTCACAGCCTGATTCGTAACCACTACACTACCAGAGCTCCTTAGTATCATAGGCAAGTAAAATTTTCCTAAAGATTACTCGAAAGCTGTTGTAGCAGTACATCTAAAGGGACTGCCAGAAATTCAAGTTGGTGATTCAGAAGAGGATGTGGAAGTACAGATATCAGTGCTGACATCAGATGGATCTTACCTGAAAGCAGAGATTACCAGAGGAATCTATACAGAGACCAAAAGGCAGCCATTGGAACAGAACAAAAATCCTTACAACTATGATGATGTGATAAATGGAGAAGAGTTTTAGTAGTCAAAGTCTTAATTTTCTTGCATCCATAATCAACACTCAAGGAATCATCAATCAAGAAATCAAACAACCCATTGCATTAGGCAAATATGTTTGAAAGACACCTTCAGAAATGTTAAAGATCAAAGATACCAGTTTGTGAACTAAGACTGGCCTGACCCAAGCTATGGTGTTCTCAATAAACTCATGTGCATGTGAAAGGTGAGAAGTCAAACCAAGTGGAAGAGAAAGACCAGATAAGAACTGATGCATTTGAACTACAGTGTTGGAGAAGAATATTGAAAGTACAATTAACAGCCTGCCAGATGAACAAGTAAATCTGTGTTAGAAGAATTACAGCAATATGCTATTTATAAGCCAATATGGCTTCAACTCTCATACTTAGGACAGGTTATCAGGAGAAATCAGTTCCTGGTAAAAGACAGCATGCTTTGCAAAGTGCAGGATCAGTGAAACAAAGGAAGATTAAGCGGTAAGGAGGAAAACTCCCAATGAGATGGATTAACACAGTGGCAGTTGCAAAGGTCTCAAACATAACAGTAATTGGGAGGATAGTGCTGAACTGGGCAGTGTTTTATTCTACTGTGCATTGAGTCATTATGAGTTGGAACTGATTCTATACACCTAACAAAAACAACAAAGGGAAGCCAAAGCAAAATAATGTTTCTTTTTCAAATTATTAATAAATCATATTATGGATTATGTCATGAAAATGAAATAGAAACACACTTAAACATAATTTCGATTAAAATAGTTGTCTGACATATAAATATTAACACATTCATATGTCATTCTAGATTTGAGCTTAAATGCATCTGTTAGTACGTATCAAGATGGTGAAATCAAATACAAATGAAATTTATTATTTTACATATACTAACTTAAACATTTCCCTTTTCTCTCTAGTCTTCATAATTATTCAGTATCTATTCTGGAAAATCAACTGTTCTTTTATTTATACCTATCTACTTTATTTTGGAGTCCTAGTGTGGCACTCTAGGTCAGTGTGCTGTACTGTGAGGTTGGTTTGAAACACAAGGTAGGTAGTTCAAGCTCACCAGAAGCTCCTCTTAAATCTATACAGGGTTGGTAAGAGTGGGAACAGACTTGACTGCTCACAGCAACAGCAGCATATCTTGTTAAAGGAGCCCACGCAGCATAATGGATTACTAGCAGGACTACTAAAGGAAAGGTCAGGAGTTTGAATCTATCATTCCTCCTTGGGAGGAAGATGAGGTCATCTGCTTCTGAAAAAAATTCACATAGTCAGAAACCCTGCACAAGATTGCTATGATTTGGAAGCAACTCGATGGCATACAATCACCACAACCATATGCTGATAGTTTCATTTCAGCTAAGGAAAAAGTATATTTATAATCTCTAATCCAAGAAAGGAGTCCTGGTATGGCACTGAAAAATAATGCACTGGACTGAAAAGTTGGTTTGAACCACTAAATTGGCAGTGCAAACTCACCAGCGGTTCCTAAGAAACAGTATACAGGGTTGCTAAAACAAACAAAACATATTAAGTCCTATTAGAATATATATAGTATTATCATATGTATGGTGATTATTACTTTTGTTGTTAAACATTTTTACCTGAGACTATATTATACATTATTATTAATAGTTTAATGATTTTTATCTCATTCTAATAAATGAACTAAAGATCACTGAATGCTTGGTAAAGTGAAGGGTCATTGGAATAGGAAGACCTCCAATTAGATGGATTGTATATCATAAAACTGAGAATGAATACTTGTTAGAAACAAAACAGGCCTCCTGTTGGAGTCCTGTTGTGGCCCTGTAGAATAAACACTTGAATTCAAGGTAGGTTTGAACTTCAAGGGTGGCAGTTCAAACTCACCAATCAGTTGCTGGAAACCCTATATAGGGTCACTTTGAGCTGGAATGGATTCAACAACACTTAACAACAACAAAGGTGTGAACATTATATACAAATGAATAATTGTGAACAATTTAGTGTATAAATTTGTTAAAATCTATATTCATATATTTCATATATTTAACTATTTGTATTTATTTTTATATAAATATCTGGTCTGTAGTTAGCCTCAGGGTCTTAATGCTATCTTTAACTTCATCAATTAAGTTTGCTATTTTAGAATGTAAATATCTATTATTAATTATTACTACCAATAACTTGGGTCCAACTCATAGTGAACCTGTCTGTTATAGGCTTTTTGGAGGAGAAGCTGGTGTGTTTGAACTGTTGACCTTGTGGTTCGCAGTCCAGCACCACACCAGAAGTCCAATAATTTAAGCAGTACTAAAATGTCTTCCTTTATACCTCTACCTGAAAAATAAATAAAAACTATAATTCATTTTTGAAGAATAATATCTAATAAACATATAGCTTGGACACACCATTTGAATTAAGTCTAAGATTCACTATTACTCTGTTTTAAAAGAGATACAGCATGCAGAATGTCAGCAATCGTTTTTTTAGTGAAATGAATGATATATGTGCCAAAATTTTTTTAGATCACTAGGAGGGCTCACGACTAAACACTGGATAAAGGTCAATTATAGCACTGAGGTGGCTACACTGCTTTTATGCCAGCAGTAACAGTCAGTCACAAAGGTCTCCATTGATGAGGACTGGCACAGGGAGAGATCTGAAGTGACATTTCAAATGAGCTTGCTTCAAACAGCTTCTATTTCTAGGTTTAATGTTCTTATGAATTTATACATGCAATCTATGATAATAAGTGTAATATTGCAGCTGTATGTTTTGGTAGTTACAATTTCATTGTATTTATACAATTGTATATCACAGAAAACTGCAAATCTCAGATTTTATGAATGAAGATTACATTATCTTTATAAATACTAACATAAATTCACATTTCCTGCTGAAATACTGACAATTTTAAGAGGAAGTTCAAAAAAACATTAGATGTAATAAAGGTTTCTAAAATAACATGTTGTCTTCCCAAATATGATGGCTTTTTTTGTCTCTTATGTCTTAAATATAATCCATTCATGGTATCAGGATTGGAAGAAAGTTCACTACCAATTTACAATATGTAGATAATGCAAACTTGATTGCTGGAAGTGGAAAGGACTTAGAATACTTACTGATGTAGATCAAAGATCAGTATGGATTGTACCTCAATGTGAAAAAAAAAATCCTCACAATTGGACCAATAAATAACATCATGATAAATGGAGAAAAGATTCAAGTTCTCAAAGTCTTCATTTTGCTTGGATCCACAGTCTGCACACATGTAGGCAGCAGTCAAAAAAATCAACCAACTTCTTGCTCTAGTTCTGCTTCACAGGACTTTTTAAAAGTGTTTAAGAGCAACAATATCATTTTTTAAAAATGTTTTATTGTGAATTATATGATAGTTTACATAAGAGAACTTTAGCTTCACATTCATTCCATCG
>NW_006408827.1:1109614-1111522 GCF_000296735.1 Chrysochloris asiatica
GAATCAACAATATAATTTTGAAGATTAAGATTCACCTGGCCCTGGTATTTTCAATAGTCTGATATACATGTGAAAGTAGAACAATGAATAGGGAAGACTATAGAAGAATTGATAGATTTGAATTATAGTGTTGGAGAAGAATATTGAAAGTACCATGTACTGCCAGAGGAACAAATAAATCTATCTTTAGAAAGTACAGCTATAATCTTCCTTAAAAGCAAGGATGCCAAAACTTTGTGTCTCATATATGGTACATATTTCAAGAGGGGCAAGTCCCTGGGAAGACATTATGCTTCATAAAGTGGAGGGTCATTGGAATAGGAAGACCTCCAGTTAGATGGATTGACCAGTAACAGAAGTCATGGGTTCAATGCTAACAATCATTGTGAAGCTGGTGCCAGACCACACAATGCTTCATTCTATTGATGCATAGGATCTCTGAGAGTCAGAACTGACTCAGTGGCACCTGAAAACAACAACATACCTTAGAAGTCCTGGTGTGACTCTGCCAGATAAGCACTGCAAGATCATACCCACCAGATACTCATCAGTAAGCCTATACTGGTTTGCTTTAAGTTGGAACAGAATTGAAAGCATTTAACACAATATTAACATTCACAATTAAAATGCCTTATGGTATATTTCTCATATGGGTATGTATGTACAGTCCAGCATGGTTGATTTGAACTACAAGGTTGATGGTCAAGGTCACCAGCTGCTCCTCAGAAACCTTACACAGGGTAGTTGTGGGTCAGAACTGACTCAATGGCACTTAATAATAACAATATATATGATATCACATGTAAATATTAGTACATATAGCATTATTGTTGTTGTTATGTGCCGCCAAGTTGACTCCAACCCATAGAGACCCTGTACAGGGTTTTCAAAAAGCAGCTGGTAAATTTGAACCACCGACTTTACAGTTCAAATGACTTTGCAGTCTGACACATTAGCCTACAGCACCACAACAGGACTCCACATATAGCATTAAAATATTCTACATTATATTTGAATTCCTGGTGTGGGACCGTAGGAAAAGCATTGGACTGTAACCAAAAGGTTCACAGATCAACCCCACCAGCCATCTGTGAAAAATGACAATGGAAAAATTCATATGCAGGGCTGTTATGAGTTGGGACCAACTATACGGAACTTATCAATAACAGTAACAACAATGTAATTTAAAAATGCATTTATTTCAACATTAGTATATATTTTATGTTATAAGCATGATAGCAATAACAAGTATCCAATACTGCAAAATCAAATCAGAGTAAACTTTATATTATTTTAAAGGGAATATCTTTAAATGAAGTATTATTGTTATTGTATTTATTATTATATTGCTTGTAGCCATCACTTGTCAGTCAGTTTCTCAGGCTGGCATGGCTTGCATGCTACTATGATGCATGAAACAGTGCCTGATATTTCAAATATCAGCAGGGTCACCTATGCTGAACAAGTTTCAGTGAATATCTAGACAAAGGCAGACTAAGAAAATGGACTAACAAATTATTCTTTAAGAAAAAAAATAAATGAATAGAAGCCTGGCTAACTAAGTATGGAGAAGCACAACACTGTCTGATATAATACTGGACGATGAGCCCCTCAGGTTGAAAAACATTTGAAATGCATTTGGAGAAGACCAGTTTCCTCATATTAAAACTTTTCTTAATGACATGGATGGGTAGGTGGTTGTGGTTAAGTGATGTTCAGCTAGTTATGACCCATAGCAATCCTGTATCGGTTTCTGAGGAGCAGTATGCAGGTTTGAACTGCCAACCGTGTGGTACAGTGTTGATCCCACAGTGCCATTCTGGGAGTTCAATGACAAGGAGAGAGTAAAGCTTTTGGGACTTTAATTTACTGATGTTGTACAACTCACAATGAGAAGAAACAGCTAAA
>NW_006408827.1:1112207-1121558 GCF_000296735.1 Chrysochloris asiatica
CTTAAGCTCCTTAAACTCCTTAAAATGAGTATTATACAAATTTATGCACCATTCACTAATGCCAAATAGAAACTGCAGATTGCTAATGTCCATAGTCTGAAATTGGTAATTAGTGGTGATTTTGTGGCAAACATTGCCACCAAAGAAGGACAGTAGTTGAAAAATATGATACCATCAATAGAAATTACTCAAGAGATCACATGATAGACTTGTGCAAGATCAATAGCTTATTCATTGGAAGCACTTGTAAATACCATAAATGTTGATGATGCAAATGTATCTCACCAAATGAAATACACATGTATCAAATTTACCAAATCTGTAGAAAATGATGATGCAAAAACTCAGTATCATTAGTCTGAACAAGGACAAATGATAACTTCAGGTAGACCATCAATTGCTCATGTGCCAGTTCAAATTAAACCTGTGGATAATTAAAACAAGTACTTGAGAACCAAAGTACAATCTGGTATCCTACCAGGACCATCTTAATAAGAGTTTTGAAGAGTTGAACATTAATGACCAAAAAACTGATGAGTTGTGGGATGGCATTAAGGATGTCATACATAAAGTAAGTAAAAGGTCATTTAAAAGACAGGAAAGGAAGAATAGGAAAGAAAAAAAAAAAAAATGACCCTACAGCACCATACCAGGAGTTCCATATGCATGAGACTAGAAATAACAGGAGTTGAATCAAGTGCACTGTAGTCCACAAATTAATTTCTTTACTCTGTAATACTCTAAAGAAGCCTTATGCAACAGACTTGCCTGATGCAATTCATCGTTTGATTTCTTGAATGCTGCTTCCATTAGCATTGATAGTGAATACAATCAAAATGAAGTACTTGACACCTTTAATATTTTCCCCATTTATTATAATGAGTTTATTGGTCCAGCTGTGATGATTTTAATGTCTTTACATTGAGGTATAATCCATACTAAAGGCTGTGCTCTTTGATCTTCGTCTGTATTTTAAGTCCTCTTTGCTTCCAGCAAGTAAGATTGTGTCATCTCCAGATCACAAATCCTTAATGAGTCTTTCCCTAATCCTGATGTTATGCTCTTATTATTATTATAGTCTAGCTTCTCAGATTATTTGCTCAGCATACGGATTAAAGAATTATGGTGAAAGAACACAAAGTTTACAGGAATACCTATTCTTTTCAATGTTATCTAAAGTTTATCATGACCCACACAGTCAAAATTGTTGGCATCTTCAATAAAGCACAAATAAACATCTTTCTGGTACTCTTTGCTTTCAGCCAAGATCCATTTGACATTAGCAATGATATCCCCATTTACATATCCTTTTCTGAATTTGGCTTGAATTTAGAGTTTCCATTAATGACATGGATAGGTAGGTGGCAGTGGTTAAGTGCTGTTGAGTCATTTCTGTGGTTTTGAACTGCCAATCTATTTGCTGTCCAGTACTGATCCTACAGTAACATACCAGGAGTCCAATTCCCTGTGAATGTATTATAATAGCCAGCTTTTTAAAAATTATTATCTTCAGAAAAAATTGGCTTGCATATTATATTAATAATATAATATGCAAGCCATTATATATTATCTTCTTATCCTGTTGTTTTACCTCTCTTTGGAATGGACACAAATAAGGACCTTTTCTAATCGATTTGCTAGATAGCTGTTTTCCAAATTTCTTGCATTTATGAATTTATACCTCCAGTGCTGCATCAGTATTTCTTTGCCAGTGCCTCTAGTGTACCTTGGGTTTCTTCCTTCAATACCATTGGCTCTTGATCATATGTTACCTCTTGAAATGGTTGAACATCAACCATTTCTCTTTGATACAGTGACTCTGTGTATACCTTCCATCTTCCTTTGATGCTTTCTGCATCACTTAATATTTTGTCCATTAAATCCTTCATTATTACATCTGGTAACGTAGCGGTTACGAATCAAGCTGGGAACCACAAGGTCAGCAGTTTGAAACTACCAGCTATTCCGCAGGGGAAAGATGAGGCTTTCTGCTCCCGTAAAAAATTTACAGCCTCGGAAAACCTGTACAGGATCGCTATGAGTCGGAACCGACTCCACGGCACATAACAACAACAGCATTACATATTGAGGCTTACATTTATTTTCAGTTCTCTCAAGTTGAGAAATATTGAATATGTTTTTCCCTTTTAGTTTTCTAAGTACAGATCTTGTCATATTACAATACTTTACTTTATCTTCTTGAGCTGCCTTTTGAAATTTTCTGTTAAGCTCTTTGACCTCCATGTTTCTGCCATTCACTTAAGTATCTATACATTGAAGAACCAGTTTCAGACTCTTTTGACATTCATCTTGGTCTTTCTTTCTTTCTTCTCCTTTTAATGACTTTTACTTTTTTTCTGTATAATTTTCTTGATGACATAGCACAGCTCTTCTGAACTTTGGTCATTACTGTATAAAGCTTGAAATCTATTATTGAGATGGACTCTAAATTCAGATGGAGTATATTCAAGGTCATGTTTTGACTCTCATGGATTTGTTCTAATTTTCTTCAGCTTCAGTGTGAACTTGTCTCTGAGTAATTAATGGTCCACAGTAGATCCCTGGCCTCGTGTTGGCTGATGATATTGAGCTTATCCACTGTCTTTTCCCACAGGTGTAGTCAATTTGATTTCTGTATATTCCATCTGGCGAACTCCATGTGTATGGTTTCCTTTCATATTACAAGATTTTTGTTATGAAAAAGTCATTGGTCTTGCAAAATTCTATCATGCACTCGCCAGCATCATCTCATTCACCAAGGCCATATTTTCCACTATCTGTCCAATCACCATTCCAATCACCAGCAATTTTCAATATATCTTGATTGCATGTTTGATTAATTTCAGACTGAAGAAGCTGGTAGAATCCTTCAATATTATCATCATTGGCTTTATTGGTTTATGCATAAATTTGAATGATCATGGTATTAATTGGTCTTTCTTATAGGCATATAGATTTTATCTTATTCCAAACCGTGTTATATTGCAAAATAGATCTTGAAATGTTCTTTTTGATGATGAATATGATGCCATTCATCATCATTTTGTCATTCCTGGCATAGTAAACCACATTATTGTCAGATTCAAATGGTCAATACCAGTCCATTTCAGCTCACTGATACCTATGATATTTATCTTACATGTTCTATTTCATTTTTGACAACTTCCAATTTTATAGATTCATACTATGTACATTCCATGTTCCCATTGTGGATGGATAGTTACAACTGTTTTTCCTCATTTTGAGTTGTGCCCCAACAGCACATGAAGGTGCCCAAAGCTTTACTCTATTCATTTCATCCTGGTCAACTCTACTTGAGGAGACAGCCCTCTCCCAGTTTGTGTACCTTACAACCTGAGGTGCTCTTCTTCCAGAACTATATCTGACATTATTTTGGAGCTATTCATAATGTTTTCATCTTCCAACACTATATCTCACAATGGTCCACTGCTACTCCTAATGTTTTCAGTGGCTAAGTAGTCAAAAGTAGTCTGCCTTTCAGCCTAGCCTTAGTTTGAAAGGTCTACTGAATTGTATTTAAAATACCAGTAACATTGTTTCCAGCATCACAGCATCACTCAAGCTATCACAGTACAACAAACTGACCGATAAGTGGTAGTGACTGTGTGGATAGTAACAAAATATATGTAGCATTACCAAAGATGGGAATTCCAGAACAACTAATTTTGCTCATGTGCAATCCATACATAGGCCAAGAAGTAGTAGTTACAAAAAACAAGCAGAAATCATATGCTTTAAACTCAGGAAAGTCACAGCATATTCATAATATTTATCTATCCTCCTATAAAACATTTTCCTCATGTTCTTTGCATGAAGTGAAAGAGGTCACTTTCCAGAGAATTCTTAAATAAAATAAAGTTTGCTCAGAATTGACTCATCAGGAATGGGTTTGGAATTAGTTGCTTTAAACATAACACAGTAACACATAGTAACAATATTAGCTCATATAATTTATATATAAAAATGTTGTTTAAGTATGCATATTAGAAAAATATCATATATTCATGTTATTTTGACTTAAAATATTAAGTCCTTGTCTTTATAGTATTTAATATTGGTAGTTTAGATTAATCATAAAAGTTTTGAATAATAACTGTGTCTGACTTCTTATTTGAATAGCAAGCTAATAAGTAACTTTCAATTTAATATGCAGTTTTACAAATTGTTTAAAAATTGTTTAAAAAAATTTGTATGGAAATTTTCTGATACAGTACATATTTTACTGAATAATATCAAGTAGTGAATTCTACCAGGAGTCCCATTTCTAATATGTTGTTGCTTATAAGTATTGCCAAATAGATTCTGATTTATAGAGATCCTGTACATAGTTTCAAGGAGCAGCTCATAGATTTGAATCACTGACATTGGGGTTAGCAGTCCAGTACTTATCCTACAGCTCCACACTAACACTCTAATTACTAATATTCCATTAGTTGAATATGTAAAATTTGCAATTGATTATGTTGAAATTAATTGTCAAAGGACTGTTCCACAAAGAACTATTCTAATGCTATACTTAAAAATAATGTAAAGAATTGAGATGCCATTAATTAATAAAAAAAAATTAAAATAGCAAACTTAACAGGAATTAACATATATTCTTTCTGAAAGTAAGTTATACATTTAGTATAAATCCTCATTTTATAAGATATAAAGTGAATTGTAAAGGGATTGCATTTTGGTCACCACTATGCGTTTGAGAGAAAAATATGCAATTCATATTTTGTGATTCTGTTTCATTAAATTGTACAGTAACCCTGTTTATAAAGGAAGGAAAAGAAAATCAAAACTTTATATGAACATACTTTTATTTACTGTGAACTTTCTTGTTGAATGTTGGAATATGGTTATTTAAAAAATTCACTGCAACTTTTGTATTTAAAATTTATATCAATATATGCTACTCTATATTAAATTGTGTATAGACTGAAAAAAGGAATATAAAGCATGGAAAATAGAGTTATATCAGGAACTGGGGGCACAAGATGAGATGTGAGGAAGCAAATTATATTTTAAATGACATTATTCATATACTGAATGAATTATTACTTTATCTGCAGTTTATTTTGAGCTGATTTTCATGTGGACTAACCTGTGTTGTATTTTAAAAATCAAATTGCTTTTGGAGAACAAATGTCAATTTTACAAATCTTTCTTTAAAACCTTTAAAGTATCTGTAACATATTCTATATATGAAAGAACATTCTAGTTTGCATAGAAGAGACAAATATGCTATTAACTAGAATTCAATATTTATTAAAGTTCAGTATTAGCTCTACTAATTCTATGATAACTACTCACATGTACATTTATAACTACATATTCTTAAATTTGAGTTATATATTTAATGTTATGATTCTTATACTTAATTATCTTATAAAAATTGCCAACTTTGATGGTAACTATGCAAAAAAGTGTTGCCATTTACAAGGGAAAAGAAAAACATTTATGATAATGCAATGAACAAGTCCTAGAACAAGACACATTTAAACAATTATCATAGGACACAAGTATTTTTAAAAATCCTAAAATTTACAAAAGCACCCCTCTCACAAAATAATATAATAAGCATGAACCAATCAATGTACTGGTTATTAGCTGAACAACAATTTATACCACCAAGGCACTTAGTCTTTAGGTATGTACATATATATTTTTACTTTTCTTTACTTTTAGTGAGTTTTCCTGTAAATACAATAAAACTTACTTAAGTAACTGGGTGTCTCATGTTCCAGGTCTTATAAACCATGGTAATTAAAAATATTTTTTGCTCATTCTTAGCTAAATTTAGATAAGACAGAAAGAACAAAAATGTCAAAAATTTGAACATATGTCCTACCAAAGGTAAAGATGTCCTGCTAAAGGTAAACTTGTCCTACTACAAGAAGCAATGCAAAGTTGTCTTTCATCAGTTATTGGAAAATGTACATTAATACCCAAAAGAGATATCTTTATACTGTCATTTGTTGTTGTTTGGTGCCATTGAGTTCGTTCTGAAATACAGCAACCCTATGCACAACAGAATGAAACATTACCATTCCCTGCAGCATCCTCAAACTTGTTGTTACACTTGAACCCACTGCTGCTGCCATTGTGTGAATCCATCTCATAGAAGGGCTTCCTATTTTTTTCTGACCCATCACTTTACCAAGAATAATGTCTATCTCCAAGGACTGGAGATATTAGGTAACATTTAAAATGTAGTTCAATCCCTAGTGATGGTTAGTATGCTTGAAACTGTAGCATCTACATATTGCTAGTCGGAGTTTAAATGTATAACTAATTTGGAAAATATGCTAATGACTTCTTGTAAAGTTAAACATAAACTTAACATATGTCCTAGAAACTATCCTATAAGATATTTTTGCCATTGAGAAAATCTCTGAAAACTGTTTTCAGTATATAATAAAAAATAGGATATCACTAGCTAGAGACTTTCTTTGTGCATAGGATTGTTATGGGTCGGTACCAACTTGATGGCACCTAACAACAACAACAATGACAAGCTACTGTGACCAATAAAAATAATGCAATTTACCAATATAAAGAAGGAAAGAAGAGTTTATTTTCTACTGATCCTTTGACAGGTCTTTGACCAGAGATTTGATAATTTAGATAAAATTGACCAATTCTTTGGATATGATAAATTATTTACAGATACTCATTAAGAAATCAAGACTTTGTATCTCGTTAATACATTGAATTAGCATTGCTGTTGTTAAGTGTGTTGAGTTGGTCCTGACTCATAAAGGCCCTGTACAGGGTTCTTGAGAAGCAACTTATGCGTTTGAACCACTGACCTTGCTGGTCAAATCTACCTTGCTGCTCAAAATTTAAAGTGACAATTCCCACTTAAAACCAAACGGCCACCATTCATTTGTCAGTTTGTTGTACTGTGGTGGCTTGTGAGTTGCTGTGATTCTAAAAGCTAAGACACCAGTATTTTAAATACCAGCAGTGTCACCATGGTTGACAGATTTCAGATGAGCTTCCAGACAAAGACAGACTAGGAATAAAGAGTGACAAATTACTTCCAAATATTTAGTCACTAAAAACCTTTTGAATAGCAGAGAAACACTGTCAGATACAGTGCTGGAAAATGAGTCCCTAAGGTTGGAAGACATTCAAAATGCAACTGGAGAAGAGCTGCCTCTTCAAAGTAGAGCTGAACATGATGATGCAAATGTAGTAAAGCTCCTGGGAGAAAAGCCTTGGAGACCTTCATATGCTAATGGGGCACAATTCAAAACGAAGAGAAACAGCTATAAACACCCACTGAAAATAGATACATGGAATGTATGAAGTATGAATCTGGGAAAATTGGAAGTTGTCAAAAATGAAATGGAATGCATAAACATCCATATGTTAGGCATTAGTGAGCTGAAATGGACTGGTATTGGCCATTTTGAATCTGACAACCACGTGGTTTAATATGCCAGGAATGACAAATTGAAAAGGAATGGTGTTGCATTCATTGACATAAAGAACATATCCAGATCAGTCATGAGGAACAATGCTGTCTGTAATAGGATAATATCCATTTGCCTAGAGGGAAGCCCAGTTAATACCACTATTATTCAAATATATGCACCAACCACTAAAGCCAGTGAGGATGAAGTAGAAGAATTCTACCAACTTC
The DNA here is from genome assembly GCF_000296735.1 of Chrysochloris asiatica. Classification (NCBI taxonomy): domain Eukaryota; kingdom Metazoa; phylum Chordata; class Mammalia; order Afrosoricida; family Chrysochloridae; genus Chrysochloris; species Chrysochloris asiatica. Next base: position 1,119,868 of record NW_006408827.1, read on the forward strand.
TTCAATCTGAAATCAATCAAACATGCAATCAAGATGTATTGATCATTACTGGTGCTTGGAATGCAAAGGTTAGGAGCAAAGAGGATGGATCAGTAGTTGGACAATATGGCCCTGGTGATAGAAATGATGCTGGAGAACATGACAGAATTCTGCAAAACCAATGATTTGTTCATTTCAAATACTTTCTTTAGACAGCATAAGAGACAACTATACACATGGACCTCACCAGATGGAATACACAGAAATCAAATTGACTACATTAGTGGGAAGAGACAAAGAAAAGCTCCATATCATCAATGAAAACAAAGCCAGAGGCAGACTGTGGAAAAGACCATCAATTACTCATATGCAAATTCAAACTGAAGCTTAAGAATATGAAAACAAGTCCATGAGAGCCAAAATATGTACATGAATATATTCCACCTGAATTTAGAGATCATCTGAAGAACAGATTTGATACATTAAACACTGAAGACCAAAGACCAGAAGAGTTGTGGGGTGACATCAAGAATATCATACATAAAGAAAGCAAAAATTCATTGAGAAGACAAGAAAGAAGGAAAAGATCAAAATGTATGTCAAAAGAGACACTGAAACTCGCTCTCCAGCATAGAGATCCTAAAGCAAATGGAAGAAATGAGGAGGTCCAAAAGCTGAACAGAAAATTTCAAAGATCAGCTCAAGAAGCTACAGTCAAATATTTCAACAAAATGTGCAAAGATCTGGATTCAGAAAACCAAAAAGGAAGAACACGCTCAGCATTTCTCAAGTTGGGGGAACTGAAGAAAAAATTCAAGCCTCAACTTTCGTTATTGAAAGGTTCTCTGGGCAAATTATTGAATGATGCAGAATGCATCAAGAGAATATGGAAGGAATACACAGAGTTACTGTACCAAAAGGAAATGGTTAATGTTCTACCATTTCAAAGGGTAGCATATGATCAAGAGCCAATGATACTGAAGGAGGAAGTCCAAGGTGCATTGAAAGAATTGGGAAAGAACAAGGCACCAGGAATTGATGGAATAAAAAATGAAATCTTTCAAGAAAGTGAGGCGGCACAGGAGGCACTCACTTATCTCTGCCAAGAAATTTGGAAGAAGACTATCTGGCCGACTGATTGGAAGAGATCCATATTTGTGACCATTCCAAAGAGAGGTGACTTAATGGAATGCAGTAATCATCAGACAATCTCTTTGATATCTCAAGCGAGTAACGTTTTGCTAAAGGTAATAAAGAAACGGCATACAGAAACGGCTACAGTCATATATTGACAGAGAACTTACAAAGGTTCAAGCCAGATTCAGAATAGGCCATGGAACCAAGGACGTTATTGCTGATGTCCAATGGATCTTGGCTGAAAGCAGAGAATACCGGAAAGATGTTTACCTGTGCTTTAGTGACTATGCAAAGGCTTTTGATTGTTTGGATTATGACTGGCTATGGACAACTTTGTGAAGTATGAGTATTTTGGAACACTTAATTGTGCTCATGAGGAATCTGAACCTGGACCAAGAAGCAGTTGTTCAAACAGAACCTGGGAACACTGAATGGTTTAAAATTAAGAAAGGTGTGAGACAAGGTTGTATTCTTTGGCCATACTTTATGCTGTGCAAATAATCGAAAAAGCTGGGTTCTATGAAGTAAAACATGGCATCAGGATTGGAGGAAGGCTCATTAACAACCTGCGATAT
>NW_006408827.1:1122163-1125822 GCF_000296735.1 Chrysochloris asiatica
CAGCATCAATGGATTCAAGCTTGGCAAAAGTAGTGTGATTGCCCCAGGATCGGGCAGTGTTTCATTCTGCTGTGCATAAGGTCGCCTTGAGTTGGTACCGACTCGATGGCACCTAACAACAACAATATAATTTCGTACTGGTCAGAGAATACAATTAAATAGCCTTAGACTTTTATTTGTATATAAAAAGATAATTGTATGAGTTGTTCTCAGTTAACCTGTATTAAAAAATAATACATTTTTCATTTCTGAAAAACAACTTACATGTTTATGAAGTTCAGCAGGAAATATAAAAAGAATATGTCATGTAATTTTCCCTAAAGTTTGCTTCATCTGATATTGTCATATTTCAGGGTCCTGTTGTGGTGCTGTACAGCTCACTGTAAGGCCAGTGGTCCAAATCCACGGACCACTACTTGGAAAGCATATACAGGAGCACTATGAGTTGAAACATTTTCAATGACTATTAACAACAAAATATTTACTGGTTCTAGAGTAAAGGATAAAAGTTTGATATAACTCATTGCTAATGAGTAAAGTTTAGTAAAATTAAATTAGCTCTGTTGTTGTTGCTAAGTGCCGTCAAGTAGATTCCGACCCATAGCGACCCTGTATAAGGTTTCTGAGGAGCAGCTGGTGATCTTGAACAGCCTACCTTTCAGTTCAAGCGGCTTTGCACTCTGGCGCATTAACCTACAGCTCCACTCTAGTAAGCGGTAAAATTCTTGCCTGGTGTGGAGCTCTGGGATAAAGCACTGGACCGCAAAGTTGGTTTAAACCACAAGTTTGGCTTCAAACTCACCAACCGCTCATTGTAAATGATATACATGATCACTAGGAATAGAAACCGACTCGACCACATTTAACAACAACAACAATTTTAGTAAAGTCTCTATGAATATCCTTCTGCACTAATATGAGTATACTTGTTGTTATGTGCCGTGGAGTAGGTTCTGACTCATAGCGACCCTGCACAGGGTTTCCGAGGCTGTAAATCTTTACGGGAACAGAAAGCTTCATCTTTCTCCCGCTGAACAGCTGGTAGTTTCGAACTGCTGACCCTGAGGTTCGCAGCCTGATTTGTAACCACTACGCTACCAGAGCTCAAGGGAGAAATTGTCTGTTCCCATTAACATTTAATTTTGGAAACCTTATATAGGATCACTATGAGTTAGAACTGACTCCATGACAGTAGGTTTTTTGTTTGTTTGTTTGTTTTTTAATATTTGAATATAAACCAGCAGATGGATCAGGTAACACTTCCTTTTATGATTAAAATGTTGCTATGATTTGAAGCCAAGTTCACAGCACCTAACAACAACAAGCCAGCAAAAAGTTCCAATTTTAGCATCAATCTTGATAAGTAATATTTAATCACTAAGTGCAACCAAATGCATCTATTTTGAAGTAGACAGTGTTTATGTCATGTTTTTTTTTTTTTTTCTTTTTCTTTTTTTTTTTTTAAAGCATGCAGTCTGGTATAATTTATCAAACCTCTGTGACTATTAGTAAAAAGTGAATCAGAAATGCTTATTTGTCAAGTATTTACATGATAATTTAATAATATAATCAGCTCTAGTAGCATAGTTGGTTAAGTAGTGGATTGCTAATTTCAATGTCAGCAGTTCAAATTCATCAGTTGATCCTTGGAGAATGAAGCTTTCTGCTTCTGTAAAGATTTATAGCCTTGGAAACACTATACAGGGTCACTATGAGTCTGAATCTACTCAATGATACACAACCACCAGCACCATAGGATTGTCAACATTCTTTCTGCTCAAGCTTAAGCATAGGACAGAGGGATTTTCATATTTAATTATCACATGCCAAAGACTAGGAGTTGTGGATTTATTTTTATTTCTTAATGGAAATTTTATTTATTGTCATGTGTAAAATCTGTCAGCAGAGTACCAAGTGTATATCCATATGGAAACTTATCAAATGTTTTGTCCTTTAAATACTAACTCGGAGTAGCTGTAACCCCCTCTTAAAAAGTCAGGAAGATTACTTTCTTCTTTATTGCATACATACACAAACATGTATATATATGTAATATGTTTATATAAATGCACAATGACATTACTGTTTCTTTTTACATCCTGGTATTTATTTTTACTCACAAAATAAATATTTGTCAATTTAATAGTTGAAGGAAATATTTCAGAACTAAAAATACCACCTAGTGTACATATCAACATCTAAACATATGCTGGGTAAAATTTGTATTTAAAAAATCAAAGGTACATAAACTTTTCTGACATCTATTTTGGTCTTTTTTTTTTTTAATGTCTTTTCAATAACCCTTTGCTTTCTACTTGTATGATGTTGTTGATGTCATTACTCAACTATTCTGGTCTTTGCTCATTAGTGTCTAATGCATCAAATCTGTTACTGAGATAGTCTCTAAATTCAGGTGGGGTATATTCAGATCATATTTTGGCTCTTGTAAATTTGTTTTCATTTTAGTCAGCTGCAACATGGACTTTTACATGAACAAATGTCCATCTTTATGAATGCATAAAAGCATTTATTAAAATTCAACACCTATTTTTGAGGAAAATCCTCAAGAAGATTGGGATAGAAGGGAAGTTACTCAATATGATTAAGGTTATATGATGAGTCTTTCAAAAAAGTTCATGGAGAAATTGAATTGATAATAGATTTTTCCCTTAAAATTTGAACCAGTTGTATATGAAAACTCAGTAACTAGCTTTATATTTTATGAGGGAATATTTACAGCTTTCTTCATGACATTGGATAAAAAGATCACTGTTATTCAATATTTTGTTAAAAGTCCTAACCACAACAATAGAACAAGAAAAAGAAATTAAAGATATTCACATTTTTTTAAAAAAAGAGGAAATTTAATTAGCATTTGTTGTTGAGTCAGATTCAAGTTACAACAACCTTATGCACAACAGAAGGAAACACTGTGTGGTCTGTACCATCCTCACAATTATGTTTACATTTGAGATTATTGTTGCTGTTATTGTGTCAGTCCATCTCATTGTGGGTCTTCCTCTTTATCATGATTCTCTACTTTTCCAAGCATGATGTCATTCTACAGACTGTTCGCTCCTAACAACATGCCCAAAGTACAAGAGATAAAGCCTCTCTATCCTTAGTTCTGACAAGGATTTTAATTTTCTTTACATTGAGGTGCAATTAATACTGAAGGAAATTGTGTTGGATATGCATCAGTATTTCACGTCCTCTTTGATTGTAGCAAGCAAGGTTGTGCTTCCTGAATATCGCAGATTGCTATTGAGTCTTTCTCCGATTCTGATTCAGCATATTTCTTTATATATATCAGCTACTCAGATTATCTACTCAACCTATAAATTGAATTAGTATGGTAAAAATATACAACTCTTACACACACTTTGCTTGATTTTAAACCATTACATCTGTCTTGTTCTGTTCAAATGACTACTCTTGTTCTATGTATATGTTCCTTATTAGTACAAATTAGCACTACTCACATATAATGTGTGTGGCCTGGTATGGCACTATGGGTTAATGTACTGGACTGCAAAGTTGGTTTGAACCACAAGGTCAGTGGTTCAAGTTCATCAGACACTCCTCAGAAATTCTATACAAGACCACTATGGGTCAGAACTGACTCGACAGGACTTAGCAACAACAACATAAAATATGAC
>NW_006408827.1:1133902-1134949 GCF_000296735.1 Chrysochloris asiatica
TGGGCTTAAACTACCTACTTTTCAGTTTTTTGTTTTGTTTTGTTTTTTAAGTGCCATCGAGTCAGTTCCAACCCATAGCGACCCTGTACAGGGTTTCTGAGGCTGTACATCTTTACAGAAGGAGAACGCCTCATCTTTCTCCCACAGAACAGCTGGTAGCTTCGAACTGCTGGCCTTAAGGTTTGCAGCCCAATTCATAACCACTACACTACCAGAGCTCTTTTTTTAGCAGCTCAATATTTAGGACACTGTGACACCAGGAATGGGTAGAAGAGAAAAAAGCAGTGTAATTTTGCTTATGGGATACTAATTTTCAGTTTACAGTAATGGAACAATTGCATTGGTTAAGGATAGGGCTGCACAATGGATTAACTGTTACTATGTGGTACAACTATAAAATGTTGGATTGCAAAAGTTGTGTGATGGATATATGAGGACGCTACAAATTTTGTGGGGAATTCAATAAAATGATAATAGAATTTTTTTTAAAGAATGTTGTGATGGCTCTGTGTATTTATAACATTACAGAAAAAATATAAACAACCAACGGCTTATGCACAAACATACACTTGGTTTCTTGGTTTGGAAATTTAGGTTCATGGTTTCATGGAACAGCCCCTTTACGTGATTTTGTAATGTGCTTATTGCTTCTAATTTAGCTCCTATTGTCTGGGGTCTTAAAACCTTTCAAGAGGCAATCTAAAGTCCAACAATTGGCCTCTATTCACCTGGAAACAGAGAATGAAGAAAGTCCAGAATAAGTGAAGTAATGAAATATGTGCTAATTGTCTCCAAAAACAACTAACTGCATACTTTACCATGATACCAGAAGCACTGGTTTTACATATGGTGATAAATATGGTGAACAAAGATCTCATAGGATTCTGATAAAAACAGTGAAATGCAGAAGAGAATTTTAAATTCTCATGGTAAACAGTCTTTATGAGACAATATTTTAGCTTAACTTGCAATGACTCTCTGCTTTGAGTAGTATACTTCTTTAAGATCTATCTGCATGTGATCAAATTGACAACAGCAATTTGGAAG
>NW_006408827.1:1135049-1140445 GCF_000296735.1 Chrysochloris asiatica
AAACAAAATCCTCACCACTGGGCCAATAAATACAATCAATATAAATGGAGGAAAGATTGAAGTTGTCAAAGACTTCATTTTGTTCCGATCAACCATCAACACACATGAAAACAGCAGTCAAAAAATCAAATGCCGTATTGTATTAGGCAAAAATGCTGCACAAGACCACTTTAAAGAGTTCAAGAACAAAGAAATTAGTTTAAGGATAACCATGTGCCTAACTCAAACCATGGCAGTTTCAGGAACTTCTTACACATTTGAAAATTGTTGTTAGGTTTCATTGAGTTGGTAGTGACTCATAGCGACTTTATGTACAACAGACTGAAACACTGACCCTTCTGCTCCAATCTCACAATTGCTAGGCTTAAGCCTATTACTGCTGCCACTATGTCAACCCATCTTGCTGGGGGGCTTCATTTTTTTACTGACCCTCCACATTACCAAGCATGATGTCTTTCTCCAGGAATTGGTCCCTCTTGATAATATGAGATAGTATGAGAGATTAACTCTCATCATCCTGGATTCTAAGGAACATTCTCACTGTACTTCTTCCAACACCGATTTGTTTGATCTTTGACAGCCCATGTTACATTTAAATTGTCCTCTGACACCATAACTCAAATGCATTGATTCATCTATGATCTTATTTATTCATGGTTCAACTTTCTCATTGAGCAAAATTAAGTCTTTGACAACTTCAATTTTTTTCTCCATTTATCTTGATGTTATTTATTGATAATGTATTGATAGATAATTGATAATGATTAATGAAAATTACCGATGATTGGAATGCAAACATTTGAAACAAAAACGGAAGATTAGGAGTTGGAAAATATTGCCATGGTTCTGGAAACAATGCTGGAGATTGCATAATAGAATTTGGAAGACTGTTGACTTCTTTGTTGTCAATAAGTTTTTTAAACATAAAAGATGACTATACACATGTACCTTACCAGATGAAATACAAATAAATCAAACTTTCTGTGGGAAGAGGTGGTGGGAAAGCTCCATATTATCAGTCAAAAGAATGTCAGGGTAGACTGTGTAATAGACCATAAATTTGCCATATGGAAGTTTAGGCTGAAACTGTAAAAAATTAAAACAAGTCAATGAGAGCCAAAATATGACCTTGAACATATCCCACCTGAATTCAGAGACCATCTCAAGAACAGATTTGATTAATTAGATACTAATGTCAATGACCAGAAGAGTTGTGGGATGACATCAAGAACAGCATACAGGAAAAAAGCAAAAGGTCATATGAAAATTGGACAATGAATGAAGACGACCCTGGAAGAATTTATGCATTTGAGCTATGGTGTTGGAGAATATTAAAGATATCATGTGCTGCCAAAAGAACAAACAATTCTGTGCAGGAAGAAGAATAACCAGAATGCTTCTTAGAAGCCAGAATAGCCAGACTTCACCCTTCATACTTCAGACATATTATTAGGAGCGACCAGTCGCTGATGAAGGACATCATACTTGGAAAAGTGGTTGGTCTGTACAAAAGAAGAACATCCCAAACCAGATAGACTGGCACAGTGGCATTAGCAATGGGTTCAAGCATAACAACGATTGTGAATTTAACATAAGACCAGGCAGTGTTCCATTCTATTGTGCATAAATAAAGTCATTGTAAGTTGGTAACAACTCAATGGCACCTAATAGCAGTAACCAATATATAGAAAATTCTAAAGAGACCATGAAAAAGATTGTAGAGTTATTACAGGAATTTAGCAAAGTTACAGTGTACAGCAAACAAAAGTTAGTTGAATATCTGTACTCTAGCAAAGATGAGTATGAAGAGGAAATTAGGGGAAAAGTGCTATTAATTCTAAACAGTAGCATCTAAGAGAACTAATTATCTAGTAGTAAATTTAATGAGGAATGTGAACGCCTTATACAATGAAAATTTAAAATACTGCTGAAGTGCAGTGAATTATTTCATATGCACTTCCACTAATAGTCTTCCTAATCATGTCAAATAACTTTGTATCCTGATGGGATGGGGTGAGAAAGTGGGAAGAGATACTGACTATAATTCAGTTTTGAGTGACTTTTAACATGTTTAATTGTGATGGTAAAAACTTAGACCTCGAATGTGAACATAGAATAAGCATTCTTAGAAAAAGAAGCAGAAACTGGGGATCTCATTGCCAATCAGGAAGAAAACCAGGAATGCTGTGGGTTGTTCGCACTCTGAGATCCCTGTGTGCTTATCTTCCTTAACCCAGGAAACAGAGCTTTAGCACCAGAGGAATTACAGAAGAGTAGTAGCAACAACACCACTAACCAGAACATGTGACAGAGTGGTGGGTTCACTAACTCTCAGAATAAGTAAAGCTGAGTGCCTCTGGCAGGAGGCTCACTTGTGGAGTAGGCTGCTGACAGACATTAGAGTGGGGAAGCTAGACTTGCTGACCAAAGGAGTTAGAGTTGAGAACCTTTGGGCTGAGGCTTATGTTGGAGAGTTATGTTATTCCTGTTGCTGGTTAGTAAATTTTACATTGAATAGTCTGTGATACCCACATTTAATGGAACATACTTTCTACCAATTGTCTGTCAGATTGTCATACTCTAGTGCCTTGCATGTTGCCATGATGCTGGAATCTATGCTACTGGTATTTTAAACATTAGCAAGTTCACCCATGATGGACAGTTTTCAGTGGAGCTTCCAGGCTAAAACACACAAGGAAGAAGGAGAGGCAGACTACTTTTGAAAGTTTAACCAGTGAAAACCTTGAGCAGGAGAACATTATCAGATGTAGTACACAAAGATGAAAATATGAATAATAACAGAATATTATCAGATATAGAACTGGAAATGAAAACACTTATGAAAAGCACTAGATAATTGTCAGATATAGTGGGGAAGATCAGTCCCTCAGGTTGGAAAGTACACAGAATACAACTGGGGGAGAGATGCCTTCTCAAAGCAGAGTTGACCATGATAATGCAACTGAAGTAAAGCTTTGGAAACCTTCATTTGAGGATGGGCACTGCTCAAAATGAGGAGAAACAGATGCAAACATTAATTAATAATACAAATATGAAAAATAAAAAGTATGAATCTAGGAATATTGGAAGTTTTCAAAAATACAATGGCAAAGTACTGGGTACTTTTTTTTTTTTTTTTTGCCATCAAGTAGGGTCCAACTAATAGCGATCCTGTATAGGGTTTCTGAGGTGTGGCTTTTGAGTTTGAACAACCTACTTTGTTGTTCAAACCTACCTTGTGATCTAGTTTTTATCCTATCATACAGCACCAGGACTCCATCCTAGATTAATGAGCTGAAATGGAGTGGTATTGGCCATTTTGAATCTGACAGTCATAAAGTTTACTATGCCAGAATGACAAATTGAATGAAATGATATAGCATTCATCATCAAAACCATTTCAAGATATTTCTTGAAGTACAATGCTATCTGTAATAGGACAATATCCATATGCCTACAAGGAAAACCAGCTAATATCACCAGTATTTAAATTTATACTCCAACCATTAAAGCCAATGATGAAGAAATTGAAAAACTCTCACAACTTCATTAGCTTGAAATTAATCAAGTATGCAATCAAGATATTTTGACAGTTGCTAATTATAGAATGAGAAAGTTGGAAACAAAGAGGAAGGATCAATTGGAAAATATGATAGAAAAATGCTGGCGAATGCAGGGCAGAATTGTGCAAGATTGATGACTTATTTTTTGTAAATACTTTTTTAAAGCAATATAGAAGTTGACTATGCACGTAGACCTCAGAGAAGGAATACATAGAAATAAAATTTATTATATCTGTGGGAAAAGACAGTGGAAAAGCTCAACACCTTATTAAATGAAGGTTAGGGCCAGGGGCCATCTGTGTAACAGAACATTAGTTGCTCATGTGAAAGTTTAAGCTGAAGGAAGTTAAAACTAATCCACAAGAGCCAAAGTATGACTTTGAACATATCCCACCTGAATTTAGAGACTTACTCAAGAACATATTAGGTGCATTAGACAATAATGACCAAAGACTAGAAGAGCTGTGGGATGATACTCAAGAACATCACATAGAAAAAAAGCAAAAAACCATTAAAAGACATGAAAGAAAGAGAAGACCAAAATAGATGTAAGAAGACACTTTGAAATATGCTCTTCAGTGTAGAGATGTTAAAGTGAATGTAAGAACTATGACGTTGAATAGCTGAACACAATATTTCAAAGGATAACTTAAGAAGATAAATTCAAATATTGTAATGAGATATGTGAAGACCTAGAGTAAAAAAAGCCAAATGGGAAGAACACACAAATGATTTCTCAAGTAGAAAAGACTGAAGAAATAATTCAAGACTCTTGTTGTAATATTAAAGTGTTCTAAGGTCACTATGGGTTACTGCATTGGACTGCAACATCAGTTTGAACTGCAAGGCTAGTGGTTCAAGCTCACCAGCTTCTCCTCAGAAATCCCATACAAGGTCACTATGGGTCGTAACCTCGATGGCACTTAACAATGATAACGATGGATAAAATATTGAATGATGCAGAAAGCATCAAAAAAAGATGGAAGGAAATTTCAGAGTTACTGAATTAAAATGAAATGGTAGCATATGATCAAGCACCAATGAATTGAAAGTAGAAGCCCACGTTGCACTGATGGCATAACAAAGAACAAGGCTCCAGAAATTGATGGAATACAAATTGAAATCTTTCAACAATCTGATGCAGCACTTGAGACACCCACTCATCTATGCCTAGAAATCTGGAAGAAAACTAACTTCCAAATTGGAAAAGAACCATATGTGTGATCATTCCAAAGAGAAATCACCCAACAGAATGCAGAAATCATCAAACGATGTTAATATTATAGGAAGAAAAATTTTGCTGAAGATAATTTAAAAATTGCTTTAGCAATACATTGACATAGAATTGTCAGAAATTCAAGCTGATTCAGAAGAGGATGTGGAACTATGAAAATCATCGCTGACATAAGATGGAGCTTGGCTAAAAGCAGAGAATACCAGAAAGGTGCCTATGTGCGCTTTATTCATAAATGTGTCTTACTGATTATGCAGACTTTTGACTGTGCATATCATAACAATCTATGGATAACATTGTAAAGAATGTGTATTCTAGAACATTTAATTGTGCTCATGAGGAACACAAAGGAATTCTCAAGTTGAAAATACTGAACAAATAATGTCTCTGGTTAAAATATTGAAATATACCATGGGGAAAAAATTGAATGATGCAGAAAGCAACAAAAATATGGAATGATTACACACAGTCACTGTACCAAAAAAGAAATGGTAGATATACTGCAGCAGCCACGTTTAAATAATCTTCACCAAAATTTTATTTGCATCTTATATTAATGTTATTTTTTGATGATTTCTGTATTCCTTTGGGTCACCTAT
>NW_006408827.1:1140545-1141441 GCF_000296735.1 Chrysochloris asiatica
ACCTTGCAATTCAACCCAACTTTGCAGTCCAGTTCATTATCCCACAGCTCCACAACCTTGGAAACCCTATACAGGGTTTTAATGTATCAGAAAACAACTCAAGGGCACACAACTATACCACCACAGTATTTTTATGTTTAAGAATTTTAGTGTATTTGGAAGTGTTTCATAAATACCTTATTTTCATGCTGCTGTTGAGTCAGTTCCAATCAATAGAGATCCTGTTTTGAATAGGGTTTCCAAGACTAAATCTTTGTGGGAACAGAAAACCTTACCTTACTCCAGTAGTAAGCTTGAATCACTGACCTTGTGGTTCACAGCCAAGTACTTATCCCTGTAGAATCACCATGCTCATTTATAAGCATAGAATATTGTGTTGTTGTGGGATAAGCACTGAACTGTGAATCAGAAGGTAGGCTTCTTAAACCCATAACTGATCCTCAGAAGCCCTATACAGGGTCTATATGAGTCAGAATTAACTCAAGTTCACAAAAAGGCAAAATATGTATGTTGTTATTGTTCTTGTGTGCTGTTGAGTTGGTTCTGACTCATAGTAACTCTGTACAGGGTTTCCAAGGAAAGGCTAGTGAGCTTGAGCCACTGCCCTTGTAGTTCAAACCAACCTTCCAGTCCCACACATTAAACCACAGTGCCATACCAAAGATAAAATATGAGGGGCCTTCAAAAAGTTCATAGGTGGGACAAATGTGAGGGCACTAATGATGGGAATACATGGACTACAAAACACTTAGAAAACCGCACAAATAAAAATAGATAAAATAGATGAGTGGGACATACTAAAAATTAAAAACTTATGTACATCAAAAGACTTCACCAGAAGACTAAAAAGGGAACCCACAGAATGTGAAAAAACCTTTTGCAATGACATGTCAGAC
>NW_006408827.1:1142879-1144335 GCF_000296735.1 Chrysochloris asiatica
TTATATATACTAAATAATAGAATAAATATTTGCCTGAATGTAAGTAAGAACCCTAAGTAATGTTTTTCAATGTATCTAAAAATTTAGCTTAAAGACAGATTTAGAAATGGACATTGTTCAAAAAGCAGCATCACAATTAAAAGAGAAGAAAATATTAAAGTTGTCGAAGATTTCAATTTATTTGGATCAATAATCAATGAGCATGAAATCAGCAGTCAGGAAATCAAATGGCATATTGTGCTGGACATGTTAGCTTCAAAACATCACTTCAAATAGTTGAAAAGCAAAGATAACACTTTTCAGAATAAGGTGTGAATGACTCAAGCCATTTTATTTTCATTCATCTCATATGCATGCAAAAGCTAGACTATAAGTAATGAAGAATTAAAAAGCAAAAACATTTGATGCCTCTAAATTATTGTGTTAGTGAAAAGTATTAAATATAAACAGCCACTGCAAGAAGAAAGAATAAGTCTATTTTGGAAGAAATACAGCCAAAAATCTCCTTAGAAGCAAAGATGGTAAGACTTCATCTCATGTACTTTAGTCATGTCTTCAGGAAGGGTAAGTTCCTGAAGGATATTATGCTTGGAAAAGTAGAGGGTCAGGGATAAAGAAGAAGGTCTTCATTGAGATGGATTGACACAGAGGCTGCAACAATAGGTTCAAAGGTAACAATAATTGTGAGGATGGTGCTACACTGGCCAGTGTTTTGTTCTGTTGCATATATGGTTACTGTAAGTTAGAAAAGTGACTAAACAGCACCAAATAACAAGAAGTAACAAACAATTTGGTTCCATGGTGATGCATTGTTGACATGGATATCTCAATCAATCTTATGTCGATGATCTACTAAAAGAAGGTAAATATTTTGAGAATGTTATATTTTCTACTAAAATGATTACCAAAGTTCACTCAGTTAAGATGATGTTCTTAATATTCAAGAGGAACAATATCCAGTTCTACGAATGACTGCCAGTTTCTTTTCCAAGACATACCATACAATTTTATGTAGTCAGAGTTTCTGCTGTTTATTTAATCAGTAGGGTAAGTATCAAACTGCTAACTTCAAGCTCAGCAGTTCAAACCCACTAGCCATTCCTTGAGTTTCTTGCACAGGGTCACTATGAATTGAAACCAACTTGACAGCACTTAACAACAATGACAACATATTATCAGATAACTTGAAACTTCAAGTGTTCCTTCACAATCTTGTTCTTACTGTCACTATTCAGAGTGCCCATAATAAACGATATAGACATTGCTAAGACATTGATATGCTACTTTTACATAAGAACAAGCTAGTTCTTAGGCTGATTACATCAAGCCTCTTCCAAAATAAGAGGCTCAGTCTTACTATAAATTTACCTTCCTTGTCCCACTGCCATGTTTCATCAAATCAATCATTTATAGCAATAGCGGCAATAAGCAACTTCTATGTTAGTTAATGGTCATA